>NW_021939882.1:3946182-4073099 GCF_001715985.3 Manacus vitellinus
GAGGGAGCGGGGGATGCCGCGGGACACCGGGCAGGGGGTAACCGGTGGTCTGTCCTCTCTGTTTCAGGGCGGGCCGGTGGAAATCCTGCCGTTCCTGTACTTGGGCAGCGCGTACCACGCCTCCCGAAAAGACATGCTGGACGCTTTGGGGATCACGGCGTTAATCAATGTCTCGGCCAACTGCCCCAACCACTTCGAAGGGCACTACCAGTATAAAAGTATCCCTGTAGAGGACAACCACAAGGCGGATATCAGCTCCTGGTTTAACGAGGCGATTGATTTCATAGGTAAATGAGCCCTCTTTACAGTCTGTTCTTTTTTTGGGTTACTGTATCCTGGCAAGTGACTTTTGGGCATTGTTTTCCCCCAGTAAAACCTATATTTGAGATTGGGGAATTTCATCCCATTGGAGAGATATACTCGGGGAACATTTCCCTTAATTTTATTTTACTCAGAGGCATAATCTTAGCTTCATAAAGCTGTTTGAAATCTTGAATCAAGAGGCACTGGTCTTGCAGAAAAGAGTTAGTGAATTTAAGCAGATCAGTATTAAAGTAATCTTGCAAGACTGCTAAAGTGACCTGGAGGAGCTATTAGTATAATTGGAACTGGAGCCCAGAATGAAAATAGCCGTGTTCCTCAAGACAAAGACTCCCTTTGTCTCAAAAGCTCTGGGTGCACCTATTAGGAAGGGATGGATTAAAGAAATGTAAAACAGCAGCCTGTGCTTTTCCCACCTCTGGAAGCAGTGGGACTTGTTTGCTAACTGTGTGCTTTAATTCTTTCAGACTCTGTTAAAAACGATGGAGGAAGGGTATTTGTGCACTGCCAGGCTGGCATCTCCCGGTCAGCAACCATCTGCCTTGCTTATCTCATGAGGACCAACAGAGTCAAACTGGATGAAGCCTTTGAGTTTGTAAAGCAGAGGAGAAGCATCATCTCCCCAAATTTCAGCTTCATGGGGCAGCTTCTTCAGTTTGAGTCGCAGGTCCTTGCCCCCAACTGCTCAGCAGAGGCCGGGAGCCCCGCTATGGCAGTATTGGACAGAGGAGCATCCACCACCACAGTCTTTAACTTCCCGGTCTCCATCCCTGTTCACACCCCATCCAGTGCTTTAAGCTACCTTCAGAGCCCCATCACTACTTCCCCAAGCTGCTGAAAAGCAGCTGAAAACGTGGTCAGAATTCAGACTTGCTGTCTCAGAAGTGCAATAACTACAGGGACAGTGTCACCAGTCACTTGTGTTTTGTGGGGAGTCATTCCTGCATCCCAGAACAGTGTCCTAAATGGAGAGGAGCTCACCCAATGCCAGAGAACTGGGTGTTTCTGACTTCTCAAGCAAATATCTGGATGTCTACACAGAGATCAAAGGACAGTGGCTCTTCCTGAGCTCTTCCTCCTTGTCTTCTGTCTGTCCTAGGCCTGCTCCGTGTATAGTAGCATGCTCACCAGTATTCCCATTCCTGGACACTTTGAGCAACACTGATGTTGTCCCCTTTTATATGACAGTCCTATTTATTTATTTTTATATTAGTGCATTGTTGTTTGTTGGTTTGTTGTTTGCTTTTTTTTGCCTTCACAAACCTAAAGTTTCAGTTCTAGAGAAACCAAATACCTCAATATTTTTTGGTACTATAATCCTGTGTGTGTATATTTGTCAGCTCTTCTTGTTTCCCAAGCACTGACATGAAAGCACCAGGCGAGTGCTTTTTTGAGTTGCCAAGGGTTGTATGTTTGCTGATTTATTTATGATGTGAAATAATATATTTCTTCTTATGAAGACATAGTTTTGTTACATGATTATAACTTTTTTTATACAAATGGAATAAATTATGATATTTCTATTGATCTGTATTATATGTTCTTTAAAGTACTGCATTTCACAGTCCCAAAACTCTTGTGGAAGCTCCCTGATCAAGAGCTGTAAGAAATCTGAATCTTCAACTCTGCTGGCCTCAGGGCTTGACTTATAGAAAAATAGGTTTAAACAACATAATTGACTAGAAACTAGTGCAGCTTCTTAACCTGAGCTTTTCTTTGTCCCCATATAATTATGTGCAGTGGCAGTGAGCCAAGGCTGATTTCTCAGCTGTGAGGTGGATTTGGCTGTAGTGATGGCCACAGAGCTGTAACAGTTTGAACCAGCTGAGACTTGGGCACTGGGCTACAGTGAATTTAAAATAGTCCTTCTAAGAAGGAGGAAGAAGAGTCTTTATTCCTTGTGTACTTTTAATGCTTCAGAGGTTAAGTCTAAAAATTAACCTGTTAGTAACAGATCTCTAAGGCTTGGCACAAGTTCACAGGGTATTTTCTTTTTCTGTCCCACCTTCTTAATTCCTTTTTGCAACTCAAAAGCCTCTGGTGTCTGGAGTGAGGTATTTGGCTTGCTGGGCCATCTCTGTAAACAAACTGGGGCATGACAAGAGATCAGGTAACCAACAAGTCACCGATTCTCTTACCCAGACACGAATTCTTTCCTGCTGGAGATTATCACTAGAGTGACTTGTATCTAGTGTTGCAGCTGAGGCAATGAAGAGTTTATGTAGCATAGCAAAAGCCAGCCAGGGGAGCTGGAGCAGCAGCACCATGGGCAGGAGCTGCAGGGTGAGAGTGACTGGCAGCAAAGGGAGCAGGGTTAATGTTGGGTGCTCTGGCAGAACTGCACCTCTCCATGGGCTGTGTGGGGCAGGGCAGTAGCACTGCTGTGACATCCCCTTGCCCCTGGAAGCTGCTGGGGATGAGATGCAGCTGAAAGCTTGATTTGCTAGCCAGAGTAGTAATGGTAGTAAAAGGGAGATGGATGCTGAGGGAGCAGTAGGACATTGTGTTTCTATTTGCTCCAGAAGGGAGCCACTAGTCCCTGCAAATCTTTAATATTCAAGGAGTCAGATACTATGTTTGCCCTGTCCAAAATGGTTTTGCTTGGGCAGACAGCAGGTTGTGACTTTGTAAAATCAAGCCATTTGATCCCAATCAAGGCATTGTGATCCTAAGTTTACAGATGAAGATTTCTGTGAGCATAAAGCAGTTGTGCTCTTGTCACGTAACTGGAGACAAGCAAAGCACCACAAACTGCAGCTGAAATCCTGCAAGTTACTTGGAGTATTAATGGTGCTAAAATCCAGGACTCTCCTCCTGGGAGAAGGTGCCCTTGAAGGACGGGATGATGCACTGCTGCCTCTGAAGTTCTTCCACGTGAGCTGCCCCTCGGATGCAGCTCTGTCGTCAGCACTTCACGTCAGCCGTCACCAAGTTTCAACCTGACACCAAGGGATAAAAAAAAATGGAGCGGCTAAAAGGAGGAGAGATCCCTGGGCACTGAGAATGGAGTTAGAAACCCTTTTTTTTCCCTAAAGTGTACCTGAACCACAAAGTGAATATCCTCCCCAAAACCTGTGCCATGCTGCAAATCCTGCAAACCCCCTTCATCCGTGGAAATTCCCTTGGCACATTGCACCTACCACTGCTCTCCTGGTTAAATATGCAAGACTGACTACGTGAGCCTTTTTACACCTGCAGTAAAGGGTGGAACAAACTTTCACCTTCAAAGCAAAGCAGAGCTTGTTCAGTGGAAAAATACAACCTTGGCAGCCCTGGCCATGCAACTGATAAAAAAAATCCTGCCTGTTAATCGCAATTCAAACAGAAATCCGCTCCCCGTCAGCCGCAGGAGCTTGTTTATGTGTTTCTTGGAACAATAAAACTCATTACCTGGCAGCCGATCAGCTTTTATAACCTAAGCAGGCACCTGACAGAGGGGAGCAAAAGAGAGCTGCTTCAGCACAAAGCCCTCTGTGGATCAGCCAGCCAGGACAGCAGGGCTGCAGTCCCAGCAAGGCACCGATGTGCACTTCCAGCTCTGTGCACATCCAGTGTCCTTTTCCAAGTCTTTATTGTGATCCTTCTGCCGTTCTGCATAATTGGAGTCTCGCAGTGCCCAGTCTCAGACTCCTGCAAACTCTGGGATTGCACCCAGATCGCACATAGCTCTGTGCAAACAAGGGGAGGATAAGGGGGAAGAAGGGGGGAAGAGATATCAGAGTGGGAATACCAAATGTGATCCTGGGGCGACAGTTTTGGGGAAAATGGATGGGCTCAGCTGGGGAGTTGCTGGGATTAGGAGGGAAGGAGTGGGATGGGATGGCTGGCAAGGTATGGGGCAGAGGAGGAGGCATGAACTGGGCAACAAGGCATGAGGGGTTGAGATGGGCAGTGGCAGAGCTGGAGGATGCCTTGATGACACAGCTGGGCTGAACTTTTCCTGCTGTGGATGTGTTAGGGAGGCATTTTTCCTTCTTGCCCCTTATTTATTCTCCCAGCTTTGCTGCTTTGTTTGGAATATCAAGGCACACAGCTCACCCTGGTTTAGGGCTTTGAACTCCCATTTCCCTGGCTCCAACATGAGCTGGCTGTCCCACTGTGCTAGCAGGACTCAGCTGAGACCCATCCACTCGTATCCAATCCACAGAATCCTGGCACACAGCAGGCAAGCATGGGGCTTTCAGTTTATATAAACCTGTAGCTCTACAGTTGCATACATCCCCATGGAAACCACGAGGAGTTTCCCCTTGGTGAGAACAACAGTAACATCACTTCCTGCTGCTGACAAACCAATTTGTCATGAAGTGATAAAAAGGCATGTTTTGTGTTTTCAGGAACTGGCTCCGGGCTTTGTTCCTCTCAAGCCAGAGGCTGCTCACCCGCCCCGAAGGCAAACAATGGCCATTGTGTGCTGTGCAGAGCAGGGATGGGGACACACAGACAAGACATTCGGGCCCCCAAAATGCCAGAGTGTGGACACTGACACCCCAAAAGTTACAAAGAGAACACATGGCAGCACTTAACCCTACAAATGGGCCTCCATCCAGCACCCATAGATGGGTCCACACATCCAAAGGGTGTCCATGGCCAACCCACACAGGGACACAGCACATGAGCCACAAGTAATATTCCCAGCAAGATGCAATACTCAGGGGTTACGGTATATACCCAGTTGTCACATGACAAACAGACACAAAGCTCCAGATTAGACTTGGGTAATCCCCTTGTGTCAAAGCTTTTGCCTTTCTTTTGTAATCAGCACTTGGAGAGGCGCTGGGTGTACTCAGGCTTAGGGACTATCCTGTATTAGTCACTCCCAGGAGCAGACTCGCAGGGCCACAAGGATGTGTGATGCCATTACGTGGAAAAAAGAACATTACATCCAGTTCACACACGGGCAGATCTTGTTTGCCTGGTTACCACCTAGGTTTTTAGCTCTGCCTGGCTCCAGGGTAGCAGAAAAGGCACTGAGAGTCATTTGGAAGTGGTGTTTAAGTGCAGCCCCATAGATCCCACTCCCCAGCTCTGCAGATGAGTCTCAGTGCAATGGGGAAGGACAGAAGCTTGTGGTGTGTGACTGTCTAGTGTGGTGAGAAATCACTACACCTCAAACCCCATCTAAACCTGTTTCTGATCCTTTTGCTTGTCCAGCAGCAATGTCTGTGACAGACACCTACTCACAGTGCAGCCAATGAGACTCCACCCAGGGCCTTGGCGTCCCCAAATCTGCTCCCATCCAAGGCTGTAGGGAGGCTGGGAAAACAGCTTAAGCACAGCCTCAAATCCACTCATGCTGAAAGAATAAATTAGCTCTGAGGTTTATGCTGCATGTGGTTCCCACTACACTCTGTTTACTACAGTGCAAAGCCGGAGGCCACAGATGATGGGGAGCTGGCAACCCAGCTGGGAGGCATGGACAAGGTGGATCCCATTAGCACCTATCAGGGGCATAAAAGGTTAAGTGGGAGCAAGGTATTAAAGGAGGGAAAGCAGCCCTGATGTGAGAAATCTGAGAGTTTGGGGGGAGAAGAAGAGTCTTCTGATATTTGACTGATTTAATTGGTGTTGCTGTGGGGACTTCAGCTTGGCCCTGCTGGGGACCTGGCTCAGGCTGTGGCCATGTGGCTCTGAGCACAATCTCCAGGAGATGAACCTGAGGGGAAGCAGCTGAATTGCTCTGCTGCTGGGGTGGTTAATGGATTTCTGGTTTTGGGAGCTATTTCCCATTTTGGAAGGGCAGTTGTACAAACCTGTGCTTGTCTGGAAAGCAGCGCCAAGGTCCTACGTGGAGCAAGTTGGCTCTGTTATTGTAAGACTCGTGGCCAAAACCAGGGGAAAAAGAAGTTTTGTTCTTTGTCCTTGCATGGTGTGGGCAGCCTGTTCTCCAGGTGTGGGTTTGGGTTTTTTTTCCTCCTTGTGGGAGTTTTCCTGTCCAGGGTTTTCCCGTTGCTGCGTGTGGCTGTTCATCTCTCTTGCAGTGCCAGGCTGTGTGTGCTGAGCCTGGCCAGCACCAGGGCACAATTGAGGGGGCAGAGGGCTGGCTGAGGGCCCCCCGAGCCTGATGTGACGGGGGTTTCCTGAGTGGGGCTCTCAAGCTCGTGCATTTGCATGTGTTTCCTGCCAGACACGGAGATGACTCGGTCTGGGCTTCCCCTCGGAGCCGCTGGCACGCAGGGGAGTGGGTGAGATGAGACACCCCTGGGCAGCTTCCAGCTCACCTTCAGCCCCGGGGCCTGGCAGTGGGTGGGGGTGTTCTCCAGGTGGGTGCTCAGTGGTGATGGTTTGGAGTCTGGAGGACTGACGGTGTTTCAAGAGCCAAAAGGGAAGATGCTTGTGGATGTGCTTGGCCTGTGGAGCGGGGATGAAGCACAGCTAATAACAGTGGACATTAGTAACCCGGTTATATCTCACCCGGGTCTTGTTTGGTGCTCAGGCTGGGTGAGTCAGGCCTGTGGGAACAGTAATCCGCCAGTTCATTCCAGTATCCACAGTGTATAGACCATGTTGGGGCTACCACGACTGCTGCAGAAAATGCTTCATTTCTCATAAAAAGGTTATGTATGACACCAGTCCCTCTCATTTCAATACCTTTTCGTTCCCAAGCTATAGGCCATGTTTAAAAATAAACTCCCAGAGGACTCTAATATGACGTAGTTGCCTTCTAACTCAGTAACCAGTTGGCTACAAATTAACAGGTTCTCACTACACAATTTATTTTTTGCATTGTAGTCTGTCTCGGAGCCCATTGTAGCTCCCACTTGTACTAATATAAGAAACTACAGTGTTAATTTTTAGACTTTTAATATCTGATATAATTTAATTTTATTTGAAAGGAGGTTTTTTTGTTCCAAAGCAATTGTGGTTATATCTAATGATGGCTTTTTCGTGCCTTTTACACACTGAAAAGAGGTGGTTTATTTTCAGTATATTCTCTAAATTCCTGTCAAAATATCATCTATGGTAAAATTGTTTCACACATCAGTATAGTGTTCTTTCAGATCTTGTTAAGGTTCTTGTTAAGACAGCTGGGTCATAGCACTGTGTGGTTTTGATGGCAGGTTTTTCTAATGTAAACTGCAGATGTTCATTATCTGTAATAATCTTTCCTGAGACTGTGATACTTGCAGACTTGCAAGTCTGCAAATACTTGCAACTAGTAACTTCTTTCCTTTCTTGTCTTCTGCAATGAGATCTTGATGATTGCAGATATATATATTTCAGGGGCTTTTGGGTGATAAGTATCTTAAAAATTGGAACTATTGTTTGCAGTCCCAAATGCTGCATGTACAATCTTTCATCCAGTGACAGGACCTGAGGGAACAGCACGAAGCTGAGTCAGGAGAGGGTTAAGTTGGATATTGGGAAAAGGTTCTTTCCCCAGAGGGTGGTCGGGCACTGAACAGGCTCCCCAGGGCAGTGGTCACGGCCCCAAAGCTGCCAGAGCTCAAGGAGCATTTGGACAACACTCTCAGGCACATGGTGGGACTGTTGGGGTGTCCTGTGCAGGGCCAGGAACTGGACTCAGTGATCCTTGTGGGTCCCTTCCAACTCAGGATGTCCTATCTTGCATATAAAATACATGACAAAAAGATGTGAACTTTGCTGCTTTTCAGTGATTTAAAGTGCCCAGCACTTGTTCCCATTAGCCAGGCAACGGGAACACTGTCGATATAAACAAGCGGCCTAAACTATGTAACCATGGCTGGTGGGTCTTTCTTTTTCAATCACATAAGCGCTGGTTTAAATGTTACATTACAGGATGTTTTCTTGGTCTTTGTTGTTAAAACAAAGACATGAGTCCTACACGTGTTGGCTGCGATAGCATCAGTTGTGAACTCTGTCTGTGTCTGGGCACATGTGGCATTTCCTCTGCATTGCTGGGCTTTACTGGGAGATCAAAGCTCCCAGCTGATGGTCTGGGTGCCAGCCTGGCTCTTCTGCAGCCTGGAAGGATCCTGGAGGGGAAATTTAACTTAGCAGTATGGAAGAAATTCTTCCCTGTGAGGGTGGAGAGGCCCTGGCACAGGTTGCCCAGAGAAGCTGTGGCTGCCCCGTCCCTGGAAGTGTTCAAGGCCAGGTTGGACAGGGCTTGGAGCAACCTGGTCTAGTGGAAGGTGTCCCTGCCCATGGCAGGGGGTTGGAACTGGATGGTCTTTAAGCTTCTTTACAACCCAAACCATTCTGTGATCCTATAACCATGTCTGTGTGATGGCCACTTCTTCCACTCCCACGTTTAGGTGGATGACACCTGGCACCTCAGGAGAGGAGATGACATCTGGAAACACCTGTAGGTCTCATTGGTGACTGAATATGAGGATCCAACTTCTCAGGGCTTTCCAAGTGCACTAATGCAAACTGCAGCATCAGAGTTTAGCACAGGGTGAGTGGGACAGTCGAAGCTGGTCAAATGTTGAAACCCTGTTGGCTGCTGTAGCTTGGCTGGAACGTCTCTTGCATCACCGGGATGCTTTGAGCCGAAGGATTTCTGGCTGTCCTGGGAGCTGTGCGAGGAGCCAGCTGAACAGCAGGATCGAACAATAGTCCCCACCCTTTCCTACTGACTGGGAGGAACAGAAGGGAACAAAGCTATTTGCCAGGAGAAAAAAAATCCTTTCGATCTTTGTCTTTCACTCTTCCCACTCCATTAGGAGATTTTCCTCCCTCGCGGAGCCAGCAGACATCTCAGCGCTGAGCAGCCCCCAAATTTCAGCACCTTCCCTTGTTTCTCTTTATCCTTTAAATGCCAGTCCGCAGGCGCCAATGAAGATGGTTGTTTATAACTGCCTTTTGTTCCTCTGTTTACAGCTTCCCTTCCAGGCTCCAGGGATGGCTGACGTCAGGGTGCTCCATTTGGGCTCCTCATACTTTTATCTGGTGTTAATGCCTTCCATGAGCGGCAGGAATGTGGAGTGCACAGGGAGAGGGGGCCCGAGGAGGGCAGGAGGGAGGCAGGCAGGCAGGCAGGCAGACAGGCAGCGCTCAGTCGGGCACAGCGTGATGCTGCCCACCCTGCCCTCCCTGCCAGGCACCAATTGGTTTGCTGGGGAGCACCATGGTCATTTATGGCCTTGCGAGGGGAGGGCCTGCCCACTGGCACCCTGTCCATCTGTCCAGGCAGCTGGCACAGCCGAATGTGGCACCACGAGCTACGCGCTGAGCTATTTTTAAGGTGCCTGGGCTGCATCCCAAGTATAGCGTGCTCTATTTCTGGTGCAAAATGATCTTCCTGGGTGGAGGGGGCAGAGATTTTTTTTTTGTATGAAACGCATGGGTTTGGAGACAGGGAGAGAAAGAAACAGCTGGGCACAACTGGAAGAGAGGCACAAGAAAAAGCAGGAAGAGCTGGTGGCCACGAAGGTCTCGCCCAGAGGGAAAGATCTGTGCTTGCTGCTGCTCTCAAATGCTCGTTGCCAATGGTTTGCTCATGGATCAGGAATCAAAAAGGTCTGGGTTTGGTTTACAGCTGGGGTTTGTTGAGGACACTGGAGGGCTTTGCATTTGTTTGAAATAGGCTGCTGGGGAAGTTTGAGATTCCAAAACATTTAATGAGGCTGAAAGGGATGAATAGGGATGCTAAATGCAGAGCTGTAAACTTGCTGGTTGCTTTCACCAATTTTGGACCCGTTTCTAAATCCAGATCAACTAGATCTCAAGAGCAGGAGAACACCATTTGTTCACCAGGGCTTAAAGAAGCTCCTAGAAAGAATTTACCAAAAGGAGTTGTTTGTTTACTACATGCCTTGCAGTGATACCAAGAGGCCCAGAATAGTGCTGCAGGCTCCATTATAGTGGGGATGTCACATTCCTGGGGTAGCAAAAAGAAAGCTCTGCCTCTGCCTCCAGGTGCTGAAGCAGATGGACTATGGTCTGCCAGGCTTCTCACTGCAGGAACCTATTTTTACAAACAGAAACTGATGTGCAGGGCCGTGGATTGACTCCTCATGGCTGTGGGTTTTGCCAGTGCAACATCTGAAACTGGAGGTCTGAAGTGTTTCCTTCTTCCTGGGCTGGTGATGACACAAAGGCTTCTGAGAAGATAGAAAAGGATGTAAAAGAGTTTTCTTTGAAGTTTAAGAAGAATTTGCCATTCTTAGTTTTTCAGCTGCCTTATAAGGACCCTCTCTGCAACGGCAGTTGGCATAAAAAGTACCACGATGTGACACTAATCGTGGTGTTAATTCAAGTCCTGTTCTCTGAAACCTACTGTTCTTTTACCTCTTCTCGCTTGTGCACCAGGAAGAGCTTTTCCTTGACCATAAATTCAAAGTGGAAATATTTGGCATTTCCAAAATCCATCACAAGACTGACAGCTTTTTCTTTGTGATGTTCTTTTGGAGGAATATTTAGGTTTTTTGAGACCGGATGAAATGTTTCTGACTTGTGTTCGCATCTAAAGCTAGGCACTCATGTCTAGATGGGGTCCTTCAGGGGGAGAACTCTCTAAGAACTCTTTCTCAGGAAAGTCTCTATTTCCAACAAACTGGGCTGTGCAGTGCTGCAGCTGGATTTCTCTTGCAACCAGCTGGGGCACTTCTCTTTCATGGGCAGGTTCTGCACATGGTGCCACAGCATTTTCAGCCTTTGAGACCTTGTTTGTTCCTTATGCAACTGGGAGAAACAGAGAGGGAAGGAGGAGTTGAGTGAGGTAAAGCTGCAGAGCTGTGCACTTTATCTGGGTGAATAAAGGGTGAATATTGACTGCAGCGTCTGAAATCTGTCACAGTGCTTGCTCAGGCTGCTCACCCAGTGTTGCAGCCTTGGCTGGTTTGTTGCTCCATTTCCCCCTTCCCCTGCAAGAGCCAGTTTCCATTCAGGAAGACAGTTTAACCCTTGGAGAAAAGTTGCTGATTCTCCCTTCTGTTGCCCTTCCCAGAATGACATAAGTGGATATAAGATATCACCGTGTCAGAAGTGAGACCAGTTGCTGCAGGCTGTTCCCCTTTCAACCTGGCTTCATACCAAATCACCAATTCTAGGTCTGGCCAGAGATCTCAGTTTTCCTCCCCTCCTCCTCCCCTCCAAGCCAGTAATGGATCTCTGAAAGGTAGCTAAAGGGATGAGAAGTGGCTTTGCAAGGAGTGTGGTGTCCAGCTGAGCCGCTGCTTGTCACGGCCAAAGGCGCAGGGCCATGTTTGCAGATGCACCGTGCTGTTTGTCCCGTTGCCTGGAGGCTGCTGTGATATGTTTATCCTCTTCCTGAGCTGTAGGAACTGCTGTTCCCTCATGCTGCAAAGTTCAGGTGAGGTGCTGTTGCTCAGTGGCTATAAAAAGTGATGGCCCAGCTGCTGTGCTGACCACTCTGCAGGAGCAGCTTTGCAGCCGGGGGGTGCAGAGCCTGCACAGGGAGTGAGGGGAGTGTGGGTGTCACAGGGTCGGCTCTCCAGACAAGCAGCAAGATGCTCCTGGGCAGTGTCCATGCCAGAATCATTTAGCCTAGAGAAGAGAAAGTGCAGGGGGGACCTTCTCACTTTCTCCAACTCCCTGACAGGAGGATGGAGCCAGGTGAGAGTTGGGCTCTGCTCCCAGGGGACAAGGGACACGACAAGAGGAAATGGCCTCAAGCTGCAGCAGGGGAGGTTCAGGTTGGACATCAGGAAGAATGATGATGAGCACATCACTGAAAGGATTGTAAAGCGGTAGAAGGAGCTGCCCAGGGAGGTGGTGGAGTCACCATCCCTGGAGATGTTCAAGGAATGAGTGGATGTGGCACTCAGAGCTCTGGTCTGGTTGACAAGGTGGTGATTGGTCAAAGGTTGGACTTGATGTGCTTTGGAGGTCTTTTCCAATCTAAATGATTCTGTGATCACTGCCAGCACAGGAGCTTGTTGCTGGCATGCTCCTCGCTGGGTTATCCCTGCACATGGGAGGGGACCTCTCAAGTCTCTGCACATGGGCGGGGAACAGCCTCCTCCTGCCGAACACATAGATAAAATGGCCATGTGGGACCAGTGGCCACCCAGCCCCTCTCCAAGCATACAAGGGGTGGGAGAGGAACCAGCTGCGTGTGCTGGATTTCTCCTCTCACAGTAAGGTGGAGCAGACGCCTGCCAACAGCCATGCCCACCCTTGGAGAGAGGGCTCTGCAACACCACTGGCCTTTGCCCATGATGCTGGAAGAAGTGTTTGTGCCCCTGGACTCTCTTTAGCTCAGCAGCAGCAGTGGAAGCAACTGGCTCTGTAGCTCCATGTGTTTCCTTCTTCTCCCCTGTCCTTCGTCCCCTTCCCCACCAAGAGTGGGGCCGTTTGTGTGGGGCTGAGCACACAGGATCCATGCTGGAGGAGGAGGCTGGGAGCAGAGGGGCTGTGAGAGCCTTCCTGCCTGACTCCTGCACTGCCCAGTGACGTCGGTGCCGCAGGAAGGAACAGCGAGTTCCTGAGGGGACATTCCTCCCATAGCTGTGTGGGGCCCCCTTGCCCCCTCCCTGCTGCGGCCCCCCCGGTACATGAGCCCGTCTCCAGAGCCTGTTATTGAAAACCATTTCCATGGCACCTTTCCAGACCCGTATTCCTTTTCACACGCCAGGGTGGAAGCAAACCCCCCCTCCCTGCCCCGGAGCCTTCATCCAGAGACTTCTCGCAGAGGCTGTACTTTTCCAGCATGTGCAGAGCATTGCTGTGTCTGCCAGGCAGGACAGAGCCCCATGGCTTCCTTGAGGACTCCTGGAAAGCAGGACGGATGCACAGGCTGGTGCTTGAAAACAGGTTCCCCACAAGTAAAACCATCCATGTCCTTGTGCCCTTCACCCCTCTTTCTGCTCCTTATTTGCTGATTAAGGTCTAATGAGCGTCCAGAGTTTGCATTTATAGAAGTTACTTAAAAGGTCTGTTGCTCGCTGTATTTTGCTCAGTTTTCTGCCTGCAAACATTCTCCTTTTTGCAGCATTTCTTTCATTTGCCTTACAAGAACGCAAATGATTTTTTTGGCCAGCAGTACTTCAGCAGCTGTAGGAAAGTTGGAGAGGGGACAGCGTGCTCATTCCTGCCCCATCTGTAATCTGGGGCCGGGCTTGGTTCTGCCAGCTCGGCGCAGCACCACGGTGATGAGGCTGATCTCTGGATTTGGGTATTTCTGCCCTAGATAGCCACAGCACTGAGCTGTCTCAGGGATTTTTACCCACACAACACACACCAGATCCCTCTGAAATGTAGTGCTTGAGGCTGAAACTGAAAGTTCGGAGAGAATTAGTCACTCCTGTACCCTAGTAACGTTGGCAAAAACCAGCCTCAAACACAGCACAGGCGAGTGTTTTGCAATCCCAGCAGCAGCCCTGCGCTTCTCCTGACGCACAGGGAGCTGGTGGGGGGAGCACCTCAGCCCCTTCCTCCTGCCCTGCGCACCCCACAATGGGTGGTAGTGGGGTGATGAGGGTCTGGGGGCTTGTATTGTGTGTCTGCCTTGTGAAACAGCACATGCAGCCCTGAAAGCTTTGGGTGATGTCCCTGCAGGGTGTCAGACCCACAGACCCATGCTGGGAATGTTCTCTACATGCAGTGTTGCCAGTGTCAAAGAATCATAGGACCATTTAGGTTGGAAAAGACCATCAAGATTGAGTCTAACCTGTGACCCATCACCACTTTGTCAAGTAGACCAGAGCATTGAGTGCCATGTCCAGTTGTTTCTTGAACACCTTGAGGGATGGTGACTTCGCCACCTCCCTGGGCAGCCCATTCCAAAGTTTAGCAACTCATTCTGTGGAGAAATTCCTCCTGATGTCCAGCCTGAACCTCCCCTGGCCCAGCTTGAAGCCATTTCCTATTGTCCTGTCACTTGTTGCTTGGGAGAAGAGGCCGACCCACCCCTGGCTACAACCTTCTTATCCCAACCTCAGCTTGGAGGGTCTAAAAATTCATTGTCATCAAGAAGGTTTTGAGCTAAGCTCCAGCTCTTTTGGGGCTGTTGTTGGCGACAGCCTTCCCTGAAAAGTTGGAACCCTTTTGAGATGTGGAGCTGCCGCTTTGCTTCTCCCCTCCCGGAGTCCCTGCTGGGTGCTGGGGGTGTGAGGAGGGGACTGTGGGGTAGGAGCAGCCCCACGCTCTCCCTGCAGTGCTGCAGGGCTGGTTTGACTTGTTCCAGATTCTCAGGGTTCGCGTCAGCGCTGGCAGGGAGAACTCTGCTGTGCTTAACCACCACAAAACATAGCAACAGCACAGCAGCGCTGGCACCCGTGCAAAGAGGAAAAAAAATTATAAAACATCAATGTGAAACAAAACCAGACGGGTTTTTCAGGCTTGCCCAGACTTCACAGCACAGAAAAAGGCAAAGCTTCCAGGAAATGGATGTTGGCCCATGAAGGGATCATTATGGATGCTCTGAAAACTTCCACCCCTTGCAACAGGGAGCGTTTCAGACAGTGCTGCTCTGGTCTGGGCAGTCAGGGAACCTCCCTGGCCCAGCTGTCCCCTGAAACTGGCTGTGCAGGCAGGGCAGGAGCCTCAGTGCTGCCTGTCCTGCTCTGCCTCCTTCACTGACAGCTCAGCAGTGACCTCCCATTCACTTCATCTGGGCACGGCAGATGTGCAAGTTGTCTGCTGTCCCCCTTGATCCTTCACAGGATCAAAGGGAGAAGTAAGGGGGTTAGCTACTGCCCCAGGAGAAGGTCACAGAATCACAGAATCCATCATAGAATCACAGAATGGCTTAGGTTAGAAGGGACCTTAAAGATCATCTAGTTCCAACTTCCTGCCACGGGCAGGACACCTCCCACTAGACTGGGTTGCTCAGAGCTCCATCCAACCTGGCCTTGAAGGCTTCTACTTGGACCTTAGTTCCAGAGGGTTTCTGAGTCCTGGGATACACTTCAGAAGGGGAGCAAAGTTGCTGGGAACTCCAGGGAAATGTGAGGTCATATCTGTCACATCCGCTCCCTGTCTCCATAGTGGGCCCAACTAGTCTTCTGTGTTGGGCCGTCCTGAACTGTGGGAGCTCAGGAGGGGACTCTGACCCACAAAAAGAGAAGTCCCTCTGTGAGTAGGTACCACCTGCCTAAACCCAACCTGACAGCCTTCCTGGATAGGACACTGCCGTGCACCTCATGCCAGTCCCTGCCATCCCAGAGGTACCAGTGCTCCTTCCAATGCATGGAAACCGGGATCAGAGGTGCAGGAGAGGTCCCAGGCTACATGCAAACTTGGCACAGGGAAGCTGGTCATCTGCTGTACAACTTCCTTTTAGGAGGAACCTGAAAACAGTTTTAGGTGGCAGAGAAAACTGGGAGATGGGATAGGGGGTGCAGACGGGCATGTCAGGAAAGGAAGCCCTCACACTGGATCGTATCCTCTGCCCTGATCAGTGTCCTGCTTCTGATGTGGATGGAAACAACTTGGTCAGGGAGGGAGGGAGGGAGGGGCAGTGCTGCTGAGTCCACCTGACTGGTCCAAGACTGACCAGCTGATGCCATGCAGCAGGCGTTGAGTTCAGTGCCATCATACTTCAAATGCTGGTAATAGAAAAAACCAGACAGTCCTTTAAAATCTACTTGCACAATTGTGCTCTCTTGACCCTTCTGGCCATGCATTCTCAGGCTTGCTGAGTGCTGCAGATACAGCAGGTCCTTTCATCACTCCTCAGTTGACCAGCCATTTATAACCTCCCCCTCTGGCTCCTGGGTCTCCTATTTTGAAGCAGTGCAAAGGAGTACGATGGATCAGCTTTCCTTCTCTGCCTCCTCCCACATACCTTGGTCATGCTACCTCCAGCACTTCCCCTTCCCACACTAAATAAGCTCTTGGCAGGGTAAGTGCTGCCCACAGTGCTAATTTTATTTGCTGCTTGATCTTTTTTCTGGGGTTTATTTTCTGGACTTTATTTGCTGGGTAAAGCGAGGCCCTTCCTCGGCCTTGGGAGAGGTTTGTCCCAGCTGTGCTGTATCTGTGTAATTTTTGTCTCTGAAGGGCTCTACTCTGTGTGGCCTTGAGCTGTGTGTTCCCAGGACACAGTAAAATGTATGCTTGGATAACTCAAGGCTTTCACAGTGGAAACCTAGATGCAAAACCATACTGCAGAGAGAACTAGGGAGGAGAAAAGCAGGTTGTGACTTGCTGACCTGCACCTCCAGAGCCATGATAGGACATTAACAGGCCATTTGGAGCCTACTAAGGAAGAAAAATAAACCCAGGTGCCTCTTTTCAATCAAAATTCTGCCACCTGGGGAGAAAACCTCTGCTGTGCCCACCTGAATGGCCTCTCTGGGAGGTCCAGCAGTGTCAGCCCAGAAAGGATCTGCTGAGTGACCAGTGGATGTGCCTGGTTTGTTAGTAAATACTTTGCCACTCTGTGAGACATTGCATCAGCAGTGACCACCACAGAGGTATGACGGGTTTCAGTGATCTCAGGCTCTTATTCATACAGGAGTCACATCTACTGTAGAACCTGCTGTGCTTTATCAAGGACGTGAGTCTCCACCATCTTTACACAAAAGAAAGGGGTGACTGAGTCATGACCTGTTAAAAATCATCCAGAAAGTCAGTGAAGGAGAGAGAGAGGGATAGAGAGAAGTGGTGCTCAGGTCCCTTAAGTACCTCTGCCAGGTCCCAGGCACAAAATGCCAGTGCTTTTATCATCTTCCGACTCAATTTGAAATATCCCTTAGCACATTTTCCACCATTTCTTTCCATCTGAAATGAGAGTCCACTAAATCCTATGACTTATGGGAGTGATGGAGTGACTCATGCTAAGTCAAAGCAGAAGTTGCTCTCAGACACCTGACACATCTGGACTTCCAGCCCCACGTCAAACTGTTGCTGACACTTGTCTGTGTTGCTCTGAAACCTGCAGCACTACCCCACTCTTACATGGCATTGTATCACCAGTAGTAAACAGCATATCTTCAAGGTGTGATGAAAAAATGTCATACCTGATATTCAGTCTGGTAGAAAGGTTAGTGAGAACCCCATTAAACATGATCTGACTTTTCGTTTTTCATCTCCTGCCTTAGGCTGTTGTACGGTGCTGCTGTCACTGTCACACCACTGTTCATCCCAGAGAGCTGGGCTGAAGCCACCTAAGCCACCCACAGAGACACAATCCCACCTTCAGAGAGATTCATCTTGTCTGGTTTCACTGTCACATTAACCAAAAGAGTTTTTTTTAGTTTGCTTCTCATATGACAACCTCTAAAATAGCTGTGGCAAAATGAGTAAATAAATAACTCCCAGGAGTTTAAATAAGGCTACCTTGCTCATTGTGTTCTCTGGAAGGATCTTTTTTCCTACATAGATATCTTTTTACAGGCTGAATTCAAGGAGCTGGGACACTCATCTGTGATTCCTGGATTTCATGAGGCCAGAACAGTGTTCACCTAAATGGGCTCTGGGCACTGGGGAGCTGCCAAAAAGAGGTTTGCTGTGGATGAGGGAACAGAATGAATGGGTTAGAGGAGCATCTCTCAGTATGGACAGGCTGCAGAGTGCACATGAGTCCTCAGGGTAATGCATGTACACTTGTCTGCATCCACTGAACATAAAAAGCATTTATTTCACAGGCCAGAAATGGGCATGTCCAGCCTTGAATGAGCTCTGGGGTGAAAAGTGCCATGGAAACATCATCCTGTCATGCTCAGCCCAATAAAACTTGGCACTGTGGCTGGGAGGTGTCGGGTACCGCTCTATTAACCGTGTCTGTAATTCCAGCGTGTTCCGTGTGTCTGTGTGCCCTCTGCTGGGCTGGGCTATGAATCGGGATGGCTCCCTTCAGATGATGGCTTGGGAAGCCTCTGGGGGACAAAGCCGTGGGACCAGGGTGGGGAACTGCCAATGACCTCATTTCATGTGGCCTTGCAGCCACATGCTTTTTGTTTTTTCTTTTGGGTTTCCATGCTCTTCTCAGATGACATTTAGGTCCATGCATGACCTGCCAAAGGTGTCTGAAAAGTCTGCTGTTGCCTCAGCAAGGAGTCTGTGTTCTCCCTGCCCACCCGTGTCCTAGGGAAGATTGTTTGCAGGAGGCAGCAGTGGAAGGTGAAGGGATGTCTGCATGGTATCACCTCTCTTCCCTCCTCCTGCAGGGTCACTGGTTACTCCAGAGAGCTTCCCCACGCTGAAATTTTTCCCAGAGTTTTTGACATCTTGCAAAACAGTGTAAGACATGAAAGTGTTCAGCTTTGTCTGGGGAGGTCCCTGGACTAGCTCACTGGAAGAATGCCATCCTTCTTCGGCTGTTGCTGGCTGCCTTGACATCACTTTTGTACATCCTTGACATTGGTTTTGTACATCTGTGTAGCTGGAGTGACATTATCCACTTCCAGAGGTGAACAGTGAGGTACCAGCAGGGCTGTGGGTGTGTATGGAACCATCAGCAGACGCCACCAGCCCCTTCCCACGAGCTAAACTGAGACAGAAACTCCTTCACCCGACTGACGGTGATCGCCAGGACCGTTTTTGTTGAAACCAACCCGCGCAAATCCCTCTCCCAGTTTAGCCTGAGACATGCTCCTCCTGCCGCTGCAGGACGGGCGGTTTGTAGGGAGAAGCTCCCCTCTAGTGGGGGATCCCCGCAGCGCCAGCGGCCGGAGAGTGTTCCCCGCTCCCGGAGAGAGGAGTGACTGGAAAACCTGGCGGAAAGGACCCGAGGATGCTGGTCGACAGCGGCTGAACATGAGCACAGGTGTGCCCAGGTGGGCACAAAGGCCACCTTGGCACACATGCATCTTGGCGTGTATCAACAATAGTGTGGCCAGCAGGACCAGGGCAGTGATTGTCCCTCTGTGCTGGGCACTGCTGAGGCCACACCTCGAGTCCTGTGTCCAGTTCTGGGCTCTTCATGGCAAGAAAGGGGGCTGGAGCGTGTCTGGGGAAGGGCAACGGAGCTGGGGAAGGGTCTGGAGAGTCAGTCATGTGAGGAGCAGCTGAGGGAGCTGGGGGGGCTCAGCCTGGAGAAAAGGACCTCAGGAGGGACCTTCTTGCTCTCTAAAATGCCCTGACAAGAGGGTTGGAGCCAGGTGGGGGTCAGGCTCTGCTCCCTGGGAAAAAGAGAGAGCACAAAAGAAAATGGTCTCAAGCTGTGCTAGGAGAGATTCATGTTGGAGATGAGGGAGAATTTCTTCAAAGAAAGCATTGTCAGGCATTGGAATGGGCTGCCCAGTGAGGTGGTGGAGTCCCCATCCCTGGAGGTGTTCAAGGAACGACTGGATGTGGCACTCAGTGCTCTGGTCTGTTTGACAAGGTGGGGATCAGTCAGAGGTTGGACTTGATGACCTTGGAGGTCTTTTCTAACCTAAATGTTCTGTGATTCTGTGAAATTCAAAGTAGAAGCATTTACTGCATGTCTCTGCTGAACCAGCACGAGGAGGTTCATAACTGATTAAATTGCCTGTAACAAGAACAGAGGTCATGATGCAATTGAGCCATCCAACCCTTATAACTGTGTTTTCAGAGCATTTCTTAGCAATAAGTGTCTGTTTAATTGCCACAGCATCCTGAGGGGAGAATTCAGTATTGTTGTTATCTGCTTTTTACGGAGAGAGAGAATGCTGGAAAAACAGGGGAAGGACCTGGCCTGCTGAAGTCATCCAAGGTCAGGATTCAAGTGATGCTGGAGGGAACCTCCCCTGAATCAAGTGTGCTAATCTGTCACATCACTAAGATGTTCTTCCCAGAGAGAACCAAGTTTTGTCATTTTGCAAGTGGCCCTTAACTGAGCTGTGCACTGAAAAATGTAAAGTTGATGAAATTGCTGCAAAACCAGCTAAACATTATTGCTATTTACTGCATTTGTCAGTTTCAGACAGGAAAATATGTGTTTTTGAGGATCACACTGACAGAACCAGCTATATCACTGCATTAATGAGGGCCTGATTCTTACTACCAGACACTGCTCCATCCAGGGTTTCTTCTGCACCCATGTGTCTGCATGTTTTCCAAGCATCTCTCCAGCAGTGCAAGGGGACAGGCAATCTGAAGGGCTTCTCCATAACCACCTGCCAGTGCACAGCCACCTGAGGACTGGCAATACAACTGCTGTGTGCTGGCAGGGGCTGGGCTGAGCCCAGATGTGCCCAAGGCAATCTCCCTAGTGCTCTGCCTGTGTAAGGGCTGCTCTCATTTCTGTGTTTTCTGTATTGAGTTATTCTTCCAGGGCTCTCAGAGTGAGGGCTTTTGGGGAGAGGAGAGGAATGCAAAGGGCATGTTTTCGTACTCACTGAGGTAATTCACTGCTTTGTTGCTGGGGGATGTGGCCTCATGTAACCTCTCTCTGGTGTCTGTACCTAGAGCAGTGCTCAGCTTTGAAGTTAAGGCTGACATCCTCTTACTACTTCTGCACATGTGAGGCCTATCTGACCCTGACTGGACCTTCTACCTCTGCAGAAATGATCAAGGGTGTGTACATAGGGCTGAACTCCAAAGCAATATGTTTCTCCTCATTTCTTGCTGGGAAAACTGCACCATGGAGCTGTGTGGCTGGCTCATCATGCAGATGCTGTGTCCTTAGAGCTGAGGTGTGGGAGTTTAAGGGAGCTGATGCTTTCTTTGCTGAAGGGGTTTGGTTCCAGGCCAATAACACATGCTGAGGGTTAGCCCTGCCTGACAGCTGCTTGGTGGTCTTGGCATGGAGTGAGTTGGTGAACCTCAGTTTGGTTCCCAGCAGAGACAGATGTTTGTGTTTTAAAGGAATCCTTACTATGGTCATTGCTAGCCAGACTTCATGGAAGAATAAAGAAGTCTTTCTTCGAGTCACGATCGATGCATTTTGGCTCCGAATCTCTTTGTGAAATCTGTGCTGTTTGTGATATTGCAACTGTGGAAAAAATGTTAAGAAAATTTAGCCTAATCAGGCCTTTGTCCAGAGCATGACACTGACACAGGAACAGTCCAGGATTATGCAGGGGCTATTTAGGGCAATCTGCTGCTCAATAGCCCTTTGCCTGTTCAAGACACTGTCAAACATTACAGGCCCATTTAAAACAGCAACCATGCAGCCCTCCCCAAGCAGTGTTATCCCTCCTTTATGGGGTTAAGCAGCATGGGGGGATTAAAGTGATGAGACAGCAGCTGCCCTTGAAAACAGACAATCTCTGTCAGAACATCATCATCTGAACCTCTGTGTTGTGCCAGCAGCTGAGGCAATGCCTCCTGAGAGCCCTGTCCCAGAGGAGCTGGGCAGTGATCAGTGGGAGTGAAATGGGAAGGAGCCACACAACTCCTCTGCATCCCCCTCTCAGAGTTTTTATGTCTGCCCCTCAGAGCAGAGGTGTCAGCCTCCCTTTAGCCTCCTCAGACTGCCAGCGAGTGTCTGGCTGAGTGACATGATGTGACCTGCACAGGGTTGTTCCTCCTCCTGGGGACAACCCAGTAGCTCCTGGAGCAATGATGGGAGAAGATGTAGATAAAAGGAGGCTGCTCTGATCAGCTGGGAAGTTCTTGCCAGGAGGACAAGGCCCAGGTGCAGAAAAAGGGCAGGTTTTGTACAGCACCTGGCTCCAGGGCCCCTTGCCTGGCAGGAGGCAATTCTGCACGTGCTGCCTCTGCAGTCAGGTTCCCACTGCACCTGCTCAGGTGGAAGCAACTTCCCTGTTATTAGAGGGCTGGGAAAGCTGCTCTGTGTGCTACTCGCCCTCCTCAGGAATGTGAGTATGTCTAAGTATTTTCTGGGAACAAACAGAGCAAAGTGCCTCCTCCCTTTGGCTTTGAGAAAGTCTGAGAAATCAGTACCTTTTTGTAGCACCAGCTGGTGTTCCCAAGGGCTGAGCTTGCATCCTGCTGCCAGTCCTGACTTGCTTGGGATCCACTGCGAATGCTCAGCAGTTCTGCATTGTGCTGTTGTTACTATTCATAGAGTCACGGAATATCCTCAGTTGGAGGGGACCCACAAGGATCATTGAAGTCCCACTATGGTCTAGCACAGGACACCCTAGGAATCTCACCATGTGCCTGACTGTTGTCCAAACACTCCTTGAGTTCTGTCAGCTGTGACCACTGCCCTGAGGAGCCTGTTCAGTGCCCAATCACCCTCTGGGGGAAGAACCTTTTCCTAATATCCAACCTAAACTTCCTGTGACACAGCTCCAGCCATTCCCTTGGGTCACAGAGAGCAGAGATTGGAGCTGCCCCTCCGCTGCCCTTTGTGAGGAAGCTGCAGACCTCGATGAGGTCTCCCCTCAATTTCCTCTTCCCGGGCTGCACTGGATTGAGATGGTTGTTAGGATTTATTATTAGAAACCCAAGCCACACTAATGACTCCAAACCTGGTAATGAGGCAAGAGGCAACAACAAACTGCCGCGTGTGAGGACAGCACCGACAGCTCAGGAGGCTGCTTTGAAGGTTGCTCAAGTACCAGAGAGGCTTTGCCACATGGGTCTCACCTAAGGGAGGAGATAAAAAGTGCATTAGCAGGCAGATAAGGAGTATCCACATGTCACTGTCACCCCCTTGCTGGTCTTGCTCACACTCAAGCAATACATCCCAACCCATAACCCTGGTGTCTGATATGGGCACTGGGAAGGCAGCAGTGCTCCTGTAAAAGCATCACTGTTGCTTTTCTCTTGGACTCAGCCTGTTCCCTGGCTCAAAGCAGCAACACTCTAATCTGCACCTCGTGGTTCTGTTATTTTGTCCATGTTTTTCAGGGCAGGATGTGTCTTCATCTCTATTTAAGCAATTCAAAGCTGTTGGTACCCAGTAATGATGTTCTGGATGCAGCTGTGGAAGAGGAAGTCAGCACTGGGACAAATGGTGGCCTCCCCACTGTCGTTTTCCTTCTTTCTGTTATTCCCAGGGGTGGCTGGGCTGCTATGACAGTAGGAACACTCAGGAATTTCAACCCTTATGTTTTGTTCTTTTACTTCCTCTGAAGTCCACATCAGCCCTGAGCAACCTGCTGCCTCGTGCCCGTGGTCTGTAACTCAACATGTCACGACAGGTGACACTGTCCCTGGGGCTGGCAGGGGCACAGTGTGAGCACAGGGATGCGAACAGGCACCTTTGGGATCGGCGGGGGTACGGCCACAGCCGCAGGGTGGGTGGGGGGTCAGCCCGGGCAGGATCACGGGGGTGGGCGCCTCGTCTTTGGCTGCCGGTGGGGCGGGGAACAGCGCCCTGTGCGGGGCGGCACCGCTTCCGGTCAGTACTGGCCCGACCCGTCCGGGTTTGTGCCGGTCCGGATTGGTTGCGCGTGGAGCCGAGCCGAGTCGGGCGAGCCGAATCGGGCTGAGCCGGAGCCCAGCCACGCCCGGCAGTTTGGCAACAGTGACCCCGATCCACGCCGGCTAGCCTGAACTGAACCCGAGCCGAGTCGCAGTCGAAGGGCGCGGTCGAGCCCAAAGCCCAGCCAAACTCGAGCCGAGCGAGCGAGCCGGAGCCGAGCCGAGCAAGCTACAGCGCCCGTGCCCGGTCCGAGCCAGTGCGCTCAGCCCCAGCTCAGCCCCGCTCAGCCCCGTGTCCCGCCCGGCTGTCCGCCCGCTTGTCCGCCGCGGCCGCGGTTGGCGTGGCTGGTGCGGCGGCGGGGCGGGCGGCGCTTTGAATCGGCGGCGGATCGCGGACGCTGCCCGAGCGCGTCCCATCGCCCCGCACCGACCCGACCCGACCCGACCGGACCCGCTCCGCTCCGTCCCGTCCGGCCATGGGCAACGCCGAGTCCGTCCCGCGCGGCGCCGCCGGCACCGGTAAGTTGCGTGTTCGTGCGGGTCCTGCGCTCCGCCGGGGTGGGACAGACCCCGCCCGGGACTCCCCCAGCGCTGGCGCTACCGCATCCCTTGATGCAAAACCCGGGGGGGCCCGGGTGTCCCTCGAGGTGGGAAGGATGTGACAGGGGCCTCGGCGACACGGAGGGAGGTGGCAGGTAAAATGTCAGTGGCTCGCAAGGTGAGCCACGGCCGCGCTCAGGGCAGGTCGCGCAGGGCTCAGCCCCTGCTCATCCATGCTGGTACCGACCCCCAGACAGCGCTGGGGGGAAGGGGGGGGCAGAGAAGGGGACTGTGATCTCTTTCTCCCCCTCCCAAATCAGAACCGAGGCCATAAATGCAGTTTCATCCCCTGCAGCTGCTGCCCGCGCAAAAGCCCTGCCAAATCCACCCGCCGTAATTCAAAGTCCTTCGCTCCAAAATCGCCTGCCAATCCCAGCTCCAGGGTTGGGAAAACAGACCTGGGAAAACAAACGGCTTGGCGCTGGCCACGCAGCTGGGTGTCAGGTTCTTGTTGCCTTTTATGCGTCTTTTTTTTCGTGTCCAAGAAGTCCAACAGCCGCCAGCCTGGTTGGCTGGATTTGAAGGGAGCTGATAACTGAGCTCAGCCAACCGGGACGAGGTGCCAGTGCTCTGGAATACAAATAATCCTGGGTGGGAATAAGAAAAGTATTGAGTAATGTGCAAGTTAATGTGAAGCAGCATCATAGTTACTTGTATTACTGTATAGCAGTGTGAGTTTCAGCAAGCCTGAACTTGTTTCTTGTTAACCTCTCCTTGGCCTGGGGCCTTTGGGATCTGCATTTGGGATTTGCAAAAACTGCAAAACAGTTTTTTTTTCAGATCTGTGACCTGCTACAGTTTCAGTTTTAAATAAAACATTGTCGTTCTTCACAGTCGATTCTTAACGTTGGTGTTAGAAATTTGATCAGCTTTTTTCAGGCATTTACGCAACGATCTGATTTGATGACTTCTTTGAAAAAGCTTTAAGTACTTAGTTTTGTTTTCTCTTCTCTTCCTTTGGGGAAACCCAAAATATTTTGCTGCTGGCAGGATGAGGGTCTTGTCGTTTACTTGATGTGTCAGTAGCGTGATGTGCAGCTGGGTGAGCCATGAAGCTGCACTGCTGGATACTCTTGCCTGAGCCTCTGTACAGGTGTGTGTGGTATGGAGGGGGGGGGAAAGGACCCCCTGGCTCTGTACCAGGAACGTTTGGAACATGAAGTTGCACTGCCCTGAATGGCAAGTGCATTGGCAGAAATCCAGAGCAGATTCCCATTGATGCTGAGTACTGCCTCCAGCAGAAGAAAAAGGAATAGAGGGCAATGCCAAGGGAGACTTGGGTGTCTAAACCCGCAGGAAATAATCCTCCCTTCAGGAACTGGGTAATTAAAGGCAATGGACAGAAAAAAAACCCAAATAAAACCAAAAGAACAAACCAAAACAAAATACTCCTGGGTTTTGTTTCCTACTGGTAGTTGCTTTCAGGTGCGTGGAGCAGCACTGAGTTCAGAGGTGTGTGTACCTTAAGGGAGGGTCTCTGCTATTCGTGAGGTGTTGCTAACCCCAGGGGATTAAGAGCTCGCTGTTCCTAACGAGTGAGTGCTTTGGGTGCAGGTAATGTTCTGCTGTAGCAGGTTCTCACGTTTCTTGTATTTCCTTCTCCTGAGAGCTACTTGTGCTGTGTTTGGTTTCGGGGTGTTCGGTCGCCATCAGATTTACATTTTTGCTATGTAATGCAAGATTATTTCCAACTGGTGAATAACTGTGCTCCCTAATGTTGGTTTTTGTTTTGAAATCCAAACATCAAGTCTTTGATTATAAAGCCAGTTCTGCAAAACAGAATTGGAGATAACATTTTGAAAGTTAATGAACTATGAAGTCAGTCAGACCTCAATAATACATTGTGCCAACAGCTACGGCTATAACCGTTTGCTTAACAATGAAGGTAAATAAATGCATTTGGTGATGCTTGCAGTATTGGATACAAGAATTTGAACCAAGATGGAAATAATTGTCAAGGGCTGAGATGGATCATATACAGATCTCAATCTGCTCTCGATTTGAAGTAATTTTCCACTTGCACAATATAGTTGTCAGAAATGAGAGAAATCCCCTTCCAAAACCAGTAGCCCTATCTGTATTCTAATTAAAAAAACCCTCCAGGTGATTTCTGTAGCTCTCCTGTTTCTGAAGCTTCAGCTGTGCCCCCTTCCCATGCTCAAACCACTCAACTTCCCCAACACAGCTTCCATGGGGCTGCCATGTGGCAACCTCTGGAGCCTGATCTCTGTTCAGGATCAGGAAACTTCAGGGACTGCCAAACGTGAGCACCCCTTCTGCTGGAATCCTGGGCTGATGGCACTGTTCTCAGTCTATGATAAAGTTTGCTTTATCTGTTCTCCAACCTTCAGTAGGACTTGGAGTTTGGTACCTGATTTGCTGTATTTCTATGCAGAGTAAGCCTCACTGGAGGGTTAATCTCTCTCTAGGATAAGAAAGGGAATAAATAATCTCTAATATCAAGTGTGTTCCTGCCATGGCTAGGAACTCTGTTCCTCTGTGGCCTTCACAGTAAAATATTCTTGCTCCTGAGCTAAAGCCCAGGTCTGTCCCAGTTTATTTATAAAACACAGAAAATGTTGGGGAAATATTGAACTTCTTGACTTCCACCCACTCCTGTGAATTTCTGATTTTGCTGGGGACTGTTTTTTTTCCCTCTCTTAGCTACGTTTGAGGTACCACTGGGCAGAAAGCAGGAATGTGGGATTATAATATCAGTAAATCCTTGAAAGCTGGAGTTGTTACTGAGGCACACAGGTTTTCAATTTAGAAATATTGCTTTCCATGTCTTTTATATGGAGCAACAGAGCTGGAGCTTGGGCTGAGGATGTGCAGCCAGGTGAACTGTGGAGGGTGCAGGTCCCCTGGTCCTGGACAGGAGAGCCCAGGTGGTCAGTGAGGCCCTGGGGGTGGGCACTGTCACTGGAGGGCAGCCATGGATAAAAAGTCAGCACTGCTACTCCATAACTCACTGGGAAAGAAAAAAAAGGCTGAATAAATGCCATGAAAAGGACACATTGGAGGGGGTTGCTTAAGGGATTGAGCCTGATCAAAAGAAAAGCAAATAACCATGTACAGAGCTGGTCCCAGGAGAGCAAATCTCTCAGGAGGACACAGCTGGGAGTGAGTTCTTACTCCTCAAATGTCCACGTGTGCACATGTCCCGTGGAAGATGGAAGGTGAACTCCTTTCCCTAAGGGATCTGGTACAAGTCACAGAGGCTTGGGGATGGTCCTGTGCAGGGCTAAGGGCTGGACTCAGTGATCCTTGTGGGTCCCTTCCAATTAGCATATTCTATGATTCTGTGAGGCTGATGGCTTTGGACAGTTTTGCTGTGCTCATCTGGACAGATATTTAATTATTCTGCTCAGAGTGTGTGTGCCTTTCATGGCATCACAATGGGCACTTGCCTGGGACTGTGTCAGTTGGGGGCTGATGCCTGAATGAGATGCTTTAGGTGAGAATTTGGCTGAGATATGAACAGGATGGCTGGAAATCCCAGGGTTTGTTTCAGCTTCTGGAAAAGTTTGCAATGGACAGGGAAGTCTTCAAGATGTGATTATCTCTTGATCCAAAGAGGTGCTCCTTTCAGTGAGAGTCCAAGGAGAGCTTCTGGCTCTATGTCAACTTTCTTTTCTGTATTCCTTTTTTTTTTTTTTCCCTAAACCTTCCATCAGATCAGCTGACCAAATGTAATCTCCTCCGGGAGCAATGGACATCCTTCTGAACAGCAGGAAGTCTCTGTGTGGGAGAAGCTTTGAATTATTTGCATCATGTGCAGCTTAACAAGGTCAAAAGTTGCTGAAAGTTTTCTTTGCATAGTGCAAGTTGATGTACGCCTGTATTAGACAATCATTCCCTGATTGAACTCTGTTAATGGTCTTTGAATGTAAAACCAAATTGCAATGCTGGGGGAATGTTACAGGTCAGCACAGAGTACACAGACTTCTGTGCTGGGTTACTTTTTGACTGTTGGTCTGAAAACTCCTGTTAGGCATCAGCTGGGCTGGAGCACTGGACATGCTGCTTGTATTTGTGGGTGGATGATAAAAATGACTGCAAATGTTGGCAGGTGCATCTCTCTTGTTATGCTTACTTTCTCCACTTGGTCAGCAGCTCTTTCCTCTGAGAATGCAGTTTTTGTCCTTCCTTTCCCATCCTTCACTTAGGAGCCCCTTCTAACCCTACATGCTCCTGTCTCCATGCTTCTGTCTCTCCAACTGGGAAGTGTTGTCCTGCACACTGTTGTAGGTGTTGTCATTGTATGTGGTCTGTCAGTAACTGCCAGGTGAGTCCCTCTCTGACTCTTTACCTTGTGACTCATCTGGTCTTTGAGGTTTATTTTTGAGCCCCATCACCGTCTTGCAAGGGCTTTTGGGGCACCCGTTGCCCATTCTGTGTTGGTCTTCCTTCAACTCTGGGACAGCTGAACTCCTGATTTGTGAAAATTTTTCCTGACCCCAGTATTCAACTGTATAGTGATGAACAAAGATTCAAGAATTCTCTGAAATGTGCTAGGGGAGCTCTCAGGATCTGGGCAGAAGGAAAAGCCCCTACAACCATTTTGAAGTCCCCCAGCTCTTTGGTGGGTCTGACCTTATTCAGTGCTTGGGTTTCTACAAGAGTGTCTTTCCTGAGCTTCTCTCGGCTCTTAGCTCCCAGATTTCTGCTTCTGCAGAAAGTTCTCCCGAAGGATCCTGTGCTGGAAAAGCAAGAGGAGTTTGTTATGGAAAGGTTTTCTTCTCCCCCTGCTCTGAAAGGCAGCGGGAAGGATGCGGGATCCCATCGCTGGGCTTAAGGTGGCGCCAGAGCCTCAGGAAAGGACCTTCCTGGGCTCTGCCTGCCCTGTATTCCTGCTCCAGCACGGACCTGGGGCTTAGCACTGCTCACCTCCGCTCCCCTGTGGAGCAGGTCTGGGCTCAGCCCATCCCTTACCCATGAGCTGATGCCGAGCAGAGGCGAGGCTGGTTCTGCCTCGTGGATTTAAGTGAAAGGTTTGGTTGGTATCTCGTGATTCCCACAGCTGGGAACTTACTAAACACATTTTGTCCTTATTGCTGCGCTTCCTACTCCGAGTCACTGTAACCAGCTGCCAAAATATTCCATACCACGGTAAATTCCAGCATGGACTGTGCTTGCAGTGCCTGTCACGCATGGATTCACAGCAGTTACATTTCTGAGTTAACCTGCCCACATTAGGCTCTGGGCAGGCTGGGTTAGCTGTGAGGCAAATAGCACATTCCCTTCATATTAAGCATGATTTGCTCAGAGACACTTGCATTTCACACCGTGGAGTCTGTTTTCTCATTAACAAATTGCTTCTGCAGAGCTGCAGTTTAGCAGTTCTCAAAGTGCCGTGGACAAGTGCCAAGCTCAGCTCACCTTGTGCCCGGGGATTGAACTGTACTCCATAGCCTTAGGTGGATTTTTTACTGATAAGTGAACAACATTTATGTGGATTTATCACAAAGGTGATGATAGAGAGTATGTGTTTTCTTTTCAGTGCACAGTGCTGCTTCAAATCAGCCCAGAAGTCTGGCCATGTGGGATTCCCTGCAGCCCTGTTTCATAAAATCAGAGAATGGTTTGGGTTGGAAGGGACCTTAAAGCTCATCTCGTTCCAACCTCCTGCCTGGGCAGGGACATCTTTCACTAGACCAGGTTGCTCAGAGCTGAGGCTCAAGAAAAGTTGATGCTTACCAGTGATGTCTTTTTTGCAGATCCGGATTCCTTGTGTTTGCTGTGGTTTGCGTTGCTCTGGGACAAATACAAAATGCCCTGTGGGCTTGTTCACTCTGAAACAAACCTTCACAAGGCAGGAGACTGTCCTGAGGAGTGGGGCACACAGTGATTGCAGCCCTGAGGGGAGATGGGGAATGCCTTTGTGGGTGTGTTACCATTAGATCACCCCTAACACCCCTATTTGGGGCTCTTCACTGGGGCCAAGCACTTTATCTTCTCTGTGGCTGCTGCACATACCTAAAAAGGAGCATCCATGTGCTCTGACCAGAAAGGACTCCAGTTTTCATGTTTGGCACTCAAATAACACAGTTATAAATGCCTGTGCCTGCCTTGAACAGGAACATAAATGTTTATAACTCCTGTTACTCTCTTGACAGTTTTCCTATTAATTTAGTGTTGAGACACCTCTTATTTTCTGACCTCATCTGGGTACCAGCCTGAAGTCTGCTGAAGTTGCAGACTTTTTCCCCATCAATGACAGAAGCTTTGGGTTTACAATCCTGCCCTCAATTTGCAAAGGTGAGATTTCTCACACATGCCCCACCTTCTCTGTGCACCTCTTCCCTTCCTGGATGAGATCATTCCTGTGGGTCTGAGAGCCCCTCAGGGAACGTGCACTGCTGGTTCCTGGGATTCAGGCACAAATCCTGCAGTGGAGGGCGGGATGAGGTGAGGATAGGAAGGAATGAGAACCTTTAGGTCCTAAAATGATGCAAAAATTCACCCAGCCCTCTATTGTCTCTATTTCTGGGTCTCTGATAAAACTAAAACTCAGTTCTAAATAATGTGCAGTATTTCAGCAAGGAAAAGCAAGACAAAGAGTCTATTTAAAGCTACCGTCTTTGCAGGGCTTGGCTCACAGGCTCTGCCTCTTTTGTGTCATTGTGTCTATGGAAAACACAGACAAGAGGCCAGCAAAATACAATGTGCACTTGAATTTAGAACACATGCAAAGGTCAGACGTGGTGCACACTTGGGTTTGGTGAGGTGGAAGCTTTGGACTGAGCAAGTTAACTTGGATTTCTTTAATACAAGGAGGAATATTATAAACAGGCAGTGGAAGGGAACTTGGATGCAGTTTACACAATATACTGCAGCCTGTACTACAGAGTAACCTGTATGGCCCATGCCTGGGTGCTCTTTTTCTGGTCTGAAGTTGACGCATTGTCTCCCACTCGTGGCTCTGTTCTGTCTTGCTGTTTGAATCTCGGACGAGCCTTTTACCCTTCAGTGTCCTTTGTTGTATAACCAGGCCAGGAGTGCGTACTTAAAACTCGTGGAGACCCATAAATATAAACCTGAAGTGTCACAACATGTGCCCGGCCTGAAAGCAGCTACAAAACTATCACAGAGGCTGCGAACCTGGAACGTGTTTGTTCTGGCAATAGGAGGAACACAATAAAAGCACTTGCTAAAGGCTGTTCTGAAGGGAACTGGTTGTCACAGGTTGTTTGGGGGAGGCTGGAAATTCCCCAGGAGGAAAGGAGAGCACAGAGGGATGTGCTGGAGGTGACATCAAGCAGGGTTGTGCTGCACTGGTGGGAGAGGGGAACCTGTCTGAATTCTGGACTGGCACAAGCTGAAGGAAGTCTGCTGCAAGGTGGGGGGGTAAATCCTGCTCAATTTTCAGGATTTGGAATCCTGAAGGAGTCTGTAAATAAACAAGTCTGAAGAGCTTTGCTGAGGAGATGGGGCAGAGTATTTCTTCTTGTTGCTTTTTTTTGAGGACTACAGGTGCTTGTATCCCCCTGCTTTTCAAAGACTAAAGTATGTGTGTCTATTTAAGAAGTTACAAGAAAATGTCAATGCTGTGAAAAGTAGCTTTTATGTGGCCCTCAAGGATGAAATCTTAGACCAGCAAAGCCAAGAAGGCAGAGCATGACAAGAGAGTTGCTTAAGTTATTGGGGAGAGGTCCCAGGTGTTTGGGTGTAGTGCCATGGGGCTGTATTCCCAATAAAAAGGGATGCTAGAGAGGGTCTAAAACCCAGCACTGAGCTCAGGAAAACTGGAGATGGGAAGGATGTACCCTACACCCAGACTGCTGTGGCTGCCTCACACCTTGCATCTTCAGGGCAAACACTCCTACCAAACACTCATCCAAACACTAAGAGAATCCACAACTGTGGGGTTGTCCTACTGTCTTGATCACCTGAAGGGAAACTAAGGCTTGAGATGATACAGCTTATCTGTAGCAGTTTATAATACCTGCTGTGGATGGAGGGTTTCTCTTCTCCTGGCTGCAGCAATCCCCCAAATCCTGGGGCAGTTCAGGAGTCCTGGCTGAGATCTCTGCTGTCATCTCTGAACTGTGCTGCCTTCTCAGTGTTCATGGGTATAAAAACATCACATACATTTTAAAGCCTTATTTATGCCTCCTTTCTTCAGCATTGTGATGGATTTTTGGCCTTGTTAAAGCAATCTTCTGCAAAGATTTGTCTATTTTTCGTGTGTCAAAGATAATTTTTATTTTTTTAGAGCTTCTTCATGCTGAATTAATTTGTTCTCTGTCAAACCTGTTTTGTTTTTCACTTGAGCCCTGTGAGTGGGAGAATCCAATTCCCAGAAATGTGTGTGTGTCTCTTCTCCTGCATGTGGCACTCCTGTGCCAATAAATTCAAATCTTCAACCTGCAAAACCCTCTGAAGAAATGCAGCCCTTTGCGCCTCAGCTGCATCCAGAGATGGCTCTGGATCTCAGCTCAGAGATTCCCAAATGATGGGGTTCAAACCAGCGTGGTTCCTCTTTCAAGTCACACCTTTATATGTGAGGAAGGGCATGGCCACAACACCTTCCATTTAGGCAAGAAAACACACTTTTCTTTTGGGAGATATAGAACCCTCCCTTCCTCTCCTGTCCTTGTGCCTTGCAAAGAGGAGCTGAAGGTGGTGGGGTGCTGTAAGGGCAGGAGTTGTTTCTTTCCTTACCCAGACTGGGATAACATGGTTTGTGTTGGGAACAGAGCCTGTATTGCAGACTGGGAAAGCAGGTTGGTCAGAGCCTGAGAGCTGCTACTATTTTGTTTTATAATGTTTTTCTCTGTCTATAATTTTCTGAAGGCCAATGGGGCTGAGACAAACAACCCTCTCAGATGCCACATGGTAACAATAACCTGAGTATTTCCTGCTGTGGGCTGTGGCCGGTGGTGCTGCCTGGTCCCTGTCCCTTGGGAATGGCTTGGATTGTCACAGCCACCCCAAGCCCTGTGGGGCTGAGCTGACTCTCCATTATGACCAGTGTATTCAAGAGTGATTTTAAGATGCTTCAGGGTTCCTGCTGATACCAGGGACACTAAGTCCAGGTTTACTTCATATCCATACCTGCATGTGCACAGACCGAGGTGGAGGAAAGCACCTGTGGCAGGATGAGGCCAGGACCTGTGCCATGTGGCTGCTGAAGCTGGTGAAATTTTGTGGTGTGAGATGGAGTAAGGGCAAAGGGAACAGCTGGGAAATGGAGAAGGCTGGAGAGTGAGGATGGAGGATCTCCCGCTTCTCTCATTCCCCTTACACTGATGTGGAGAAACAAATACAAACTGAGCTGTTCTGACCATGCTCTGAAGCTTTTCCCCTTCCCAGCTGCATGTTTTTGTAGGTGCTGGGTGCTCCTTGCTGGGTCTGCCATGCTGACAGCATCAGGCAGGAACAGGAGGGTCCCTGGGCACTGGGTGTGGGGAGCAGCTGGAAGGGGAGCTGGGGGTGAGCAGGGTTTGGAAGAGAAGATGCAGAATAAGAAAAACAAGAAGCAGTTGTTTGTTAAGCTGCCTCGTTCTCTCTATTTCTGTAGGTAACCTTTTACTTCTCGAAGCAATAAAAAAAAAACAACCTCTTCAAAAAATATTGCAGGGTGTTTCTTTGTGTGCTTTGACTAAGCTGTTCCTCATAAACCAGCGGCTTTTGCGTAAACACAGGCATGGCAGGCAGAATTATCTGCTTCTTTGCAGCTGTCAAGTACCTTCTCTCCCCCAGTAATGTATAAACGGGGAGAGCAAGGCTGGGAGAGGCAAGACCAGACAGAACCTGGGGTACCCTCCTTTGCCAGTGACCCCTCTGCATCCCACCCTGGTACTGCCCCTCCAAGGGGGAGGGGGCTGTGGGTCCCAGGCTGAACATTAAACTAGCCGAGGATTTGAGAGCATGAGGTAGGGGTAGGGACACTGAGAAGCTCCTCTCAGCTGCATCTTTATGCAAGGGACATTCTCAGGACTAGAAATGTGCCCCTGGAGATGGGTGTCGTGGGCTTCCCTCTGAACTCTTAATTGCCAGTCAATGCTCGAGTCCCGGCAGAGCTCGGGATGGCAGCAGAAGCTGTTTGTTTGCTAATTGCTGTGTGTTTGCCCCCTTGTCGCCTCCAGTCAAAGCTGACATGCTAAATCCAGGATCTGCTGGAAATAAGGGGGACCTCCCTTCCACTCCTGTGGGCTGGGTCTGTGGGCTTCAGTGACTTCCCCCCCCAGATAAAATGAACAAGAATTCTGTGTCCCATGACGACTCTGATAAGCTGGAGGCTCCAGACATGCCCCAGCACAAATTCCCATTATAGCCTTTGTTTATTTAAAAATAAAAAGCCTAACCTCACTATCTTGATTACGGGGGAAAAAAAATATAAATGTGCCAGAAGCATAATTGGTACCAGTGGAAACCAAAAATGACCCTTTGCTTTCCCCCTCCACCCACCTTTTTTCACAGTGTAGTGGTTTGCTGGGAGGGAGCTTTTCTTAGGCATTGGTGCAGGGATCCTTTTCCGTGGACCAGTAGAGCCTTCTCCAAAACATTACCAGTCCCAGATGCTTCAGGGGATGGTGGAAGGAGCCTTGTAAAATTCCAGGTGGAATAATGTATCCTTGACTCTCAAACTATCATTTGAATGCTTTTGAGATTATCTTAAGGGCAGCAGTAACATGCCCTAGAAGTACTTATGAAAATCTCGTTATCAGCATCTTTTATAATGCCGGATCATCCTGTTATTTAGATAATTGTGCAGTCTGTTCCCTCTGAGCCTGCTGATTGCTGGCCATGGGCAGTGATACCGTGTTATCATCTTCTCCTGGTTCTTCAGATGTGCTGAAAGACCTGAGTTGTGCCTGAGGACAGATGGTCCCTGGGTGCCTTTGGGGCTGGTGGCATTCTCCTCTCAGCCCCTGGGGCACCACATGGCTCCCCAACCCTGGGAAGCAAAGGAAAGAGGGGAGAAGAGCCATCTAGGAGATCCCATGCCCACCTCCACTGCTGCTGCCTCTGTTCTTCTGCAAGACCTTTTCCTGGGCTGGTGGCTGTTCCCAGTTAACACTCTTTTAGCTCTGCTGACCCTCTTCATGGATGTGACCACAACTGGTGCTGTGCATGCTGTGGGCAAGGTTTCCTGTCACTGTCTAGGGCTGAGCAAGTTGCATGGGACCTGTGTTAAGCCAAGTGGCCCTCAGTGCCACCATGGGCCAGGTGAAAGCCATCCTGGGAGGGCTGGAGGTTGAGCTGAGCCTTCGAGGTTTGCACTGCAGGGTTTTTGTGGGAGCCCTGTGGTGATGGTGCATTGAGTGATGAATTTCATGGGAGGATTATTGCCAAACAATGTGCTTTTGTGCAATTATATGGTGTCTTAAATAATTTCCTCTAATGAGTCTGTCCACGCCCAAACAAAAATAAACATTCTGAGAGGCTGCAAAGATAAACACTCAATGGCTACCCTTAAAGGCATCCTTTCTCCCTCTCCTGACAGAAACCTGCTCCATTTCCTGGAAAGCAAGAGTAAGGAATGCTGAGTTAAGGTTATACAACACGAATGTTTTCAATTAATAACTTTCTAAACTTTCATTTCACAGCATCAACATCTTTTCTAATCAGTGCCTTTCTCGGAAAGGAGAAAGTGAAAGCTGGGACATTCTGTCACCTCCTTGCTCTGTCTTTCTAAGATGGATGTTTTCCTCTCACCCCTTTGAGGCCCTGCAGGGTTCTCAGTGCTGATGTCCATGGGGACAGACTGGGCTCACAAGCCTTGTTCCACATCAATAAGTTGATTTCCAGTTTGCTTGCACGTATTTTTGGGCATGTGTTGTCCTTGGGCTGTGCAGAGTGCTTTCTGTGGGGTGCTGACCAACCTGGTGGGTGAAAAAGGTGTCAGTTTGGCCACCACTACCCATCCACTGCTTTTGTCTCACTCCTCTGAAGTTTTCTCAGTTTTCCTTTATAGTAACTTGTGGAAGACAGAATTTTAACCCCTCAGGCTGTTTTCTAGGTTCATAAACTGGTGACTGCAATGGGGAGTTAGTTATTTAAGGTGAGGAAATTGCCCTAATGAAACCACCTGCTTATTTCTCCTCTTTATCCACTCCCTAATTCATTTGCTTTTTTGCCATTTCCCATGACTTTGTGTTCTCTTCAACAACCTTTTGTGAAGGGTCTCATCAAAGAGGGCATAAAAACCTAACTGTGTTGTCAATCAGTCGCCCTCTTTGTTCACCCATCCCCTTTCCCTGGTGAGACTTGTTCAGGCTAAAGCCAGTCTCTGCTGGGAACCCCAGATGGAAAAGTGCTCTGCTTTTAATTAGCATCTTAATTAGTTTATCAGGCGTTGGCACCACACTAACCACATTGTCATTCCTGGATGCACTTTTCAGCAGAGCTCTTGTTCTTGCTATCCTTTAGTGCTTAATTTTTTTTAGTTATCACAAAGTGTATCTTTTTATTGGTTCAGGGAGATATCCCTCTGAAGTTCAGTGTTAGCTGAGCTGGGTAATGCATCTTTTTTTTTTTTTTTCCCCAATAGCCAAATCACTTCAGTTTCTCTTCTTCTGCCCAGCTCTAGATAGTGCCTGATCATTAATCCCAGAAATGTGCTGCGGTAGGAAAGGTGTAGCCCTGTGACAGATAAGCTTGACTGACATAAATAATTTAGTTCCTCACTACCTTCCTTTTCTTCCATAACTGCTGGATATCGAGGTGACCCACAGAGTCATCTGAAATTCTCCTGCAAACAAACTCCCTGTTTGATTTTGTTTTCAGCTATTTGGAGCCTGTAATTCATGGTAATGTTCCACTGGCTTCAGTAAGATTATATTCTGTATTTTTATATTGTTTTTCTGCTGCAGTAAGTGATCTAAGCTCTGAACATTGGGTTTTTCCCCACCCCTCTCCCTACTGATTTTTGTCTCCCCTGAATTATCTTTATCTATCTTATAATGGATTGCCCCTGCTGTTTTTATGTTCTGGCTTTTTGCTAGGAAATTGCATTTCAATTGTTGCCATTGATTTACTCTTGGCTAGCCAGGCTTTTTCCTCCTCTTTGATGACAGTGTTGCCTGGGGTTTTGTCCCAGAACTACTGTGACCCTTGGGACTATTAAATAGAACTGGAGCTGGAACAGGATCAGCAGTTCTGTCTTTCCCATGGCCTACCCACAGCTTTGGGGACATGGTGCCTTGGTGATTAACAAATAATTTGACCACAAGAGGGGACTGAGCAGCGAAGCTCAGGGCTGAGGCAGCCTATGAGCAGAGCTGGCTTTTTGTCAGCAACCACAACCTGTGTGGCCGTGACACGGACCCTCCTGCACTGGTTGCACTGGGAGCTTGGATGCTGAGGGTTTTTGGTGGCACTGATCACTTTGCTGTTCACTTTGATACTAAACCTGCTTGATGGTCCATGTCTGTGGCATGTACCAGGTGCTTCTTGTAAGGGCATGAATGCCCCGAAGGACATTCTTTCTTCCCCTTCCCAGAGGTTCTCCCTGGTGGCTTTGCACCCAGGGGCCGACAAACATGGGTTAGATCCTGGATAAGACCCCAGTTGGACACTTGGCTGCATCAAAGGAAATATAAGGAGGTGAGGGACTTCCAGGAAGCCCATTTTCTGGTAGTCCCATGTAGTTTGCTCATCAGTATAACTCCACCAGTCTCATTGTGACATGAGAGCTGATGTTAGAAACTTCTGCCTTGTACTTGGGCCCATGTTTCTCCCTCAGGGAGATTCATGTGCCTCTGTCTGAGCTGTTGGAAGGAAAAATCTGAGTCCATATGACCAACCCTTCCTCGCCAGCTCTCCTTACTCCAGGCAGAGTAACAGGAGTTGTTCCCAGTACACAGCCCAGCACAGTCCTTCCTCAGTGGCCTCAGCAGAGCTGAACCAGCCGGGCAGATGCAGCGTGTCAGTGTGGCGTTAACGTATTTCTGGCAGGGTTTGGAGTTATCTGAGGGGTGGTGAAATTACAGCCTGTGGGAATCCAACTTTGAACACTGAGGGGAAAAAGCTAATATTGGCTTTTTGCTTGTGATTTCACTGGCAGTGCAGGAAATTTGCAGCTGACGAGGGAAATGTTTTGGCTGCTGACCCTGGAGTGGGGTGGAGGGATTCAAGTTGAGTTATCTTATTTCATCTTTATGGTAGTGACTCACTTGACACTTGACTTTATCCTGTAATTGCAATGTTTTAACCTGAATCTTTGCAGATGGAGGACGGACACTAACGGAGCAAGGTTGTTTTGCTCAGTTGGTGTGAAGAGAGCTAACCCAGGTTTGATGGCCCTCAGCCCTTGTCAGGGTTCTGTGCCAGCCTTTCCCCAGCTTTGGATCTGATCCTATTCCCAGTGAAAGCAATGGAAATATTGTCTCATGAGAGGGTGTTTCTGGTTATCAGGTTCTCTCCAGCTCAAGGCACAGACCTGTTGTTGATGTCTGTACCCAAAGAGAACATCCTTTCAGCCTTGGCTAGAGCTGACATGGCATTTGGCTGTTGGGGCTGTGCTTGGGGAAATGCCTGGTGTGTTTCCCCATGAGGTGGAGGAGATGGTGGCTGAGAGCATCCAGTGTTGTCTCAGGAATACCTGACCTTGAGCAAGGTCATCTGTGTTTCTGTGCGTCCGTGTTTTCCAGAAATTAAGGGGGCTACTGTGACATCATTATTTTCTAAAGTATATTGAAAGTGCTCGGAGATCAGCTAGGAAATAAATAGGCAGGTATATTTATGGTATTTTTGTTCAGAGAGACTGAACCACTCAGTCTGGCCTCTGGCTTGATGCAAACTTTCACAAAGATCTTCCTATCTGGCTTCAATGTTATGCAGTGTTTCTTTTTGACTTGAAGTTTTGGTGGGGAGAGAAGGATTTGTTTTCCAGGGTCCTGAGCTGTCTGTAAGATAGGGTAGACAAAAACATGCTATTGCAAAACTAGCAATGGGCATTTTTTTTTCATTTAAATAGTTTTAAAAATTATTTCTATAGGCCTGGAATCCTCACCCACTGAGTGCAGGACTGGGCTCAACATCAGATTCAATTCCTGATGAATCATTATTTCCACTACTTGTTTTTCATAATTGCTTTTGCTAATCCTCAGCTGCATTTGCATTTTCTTAGTGCTCACCATCCCCTTCATCCATGGGTACAAGTCATGAGGTGTCAACATCCTGCTTGTGTCCCTTGTGATGTTTGATGGAGCTGTAAACACAGGAGAAGATGATCTTTGGTGGGTGTAAATTATCAAAGCTGTGCTGAGATGAGTGGATCTATAGCAACTTACACCAGCTGCAGGAATGCCCAGAGGATATTTCTTTCCTGCTGGCTGGAACAGCAGAAAGCTGGTGGGGGAAATGGCCTTGTGTAAGTAAGATACACAGCTGAGCAATTCTCTCCTTCTTTGTTTTGGTCTGTTAAATTTTAGCTAAATAAAATCAATCTTTTGGGTTTCCATGATGATTCCTGTATAGAGTCAGGTGTTTTACAAGCTCTGTACATCCTCTTGGACATACAACAGCCTGTTGAACTGGAACCCCAAGACAGATGCTCCCTGGCAGCACACAGGGACATGCTTCTGATGGAAAGGATTATCAGGTTAAATAAAGTTTAGCTGCTTAAAACATGCAAATAACCAGAAACATAGTTCATATCTGTAATTCTTACTTATTCTGGTACTGATTCCACTTGGGTTCCTTGCAGTTGGTTAAGGGATGGGAAGGCAGAGGGTTTGTTTGGATTCTGCTGCATTAACCCAATGGTGCTGTGTCAGAACAGTAAATGCACCCAAGTCAAACCTTGTCATAATGAAAGGAAATGGTTCTTTTTGAACTTAAGCTGAATTTGCAAAACATCCTACCCCAATGTGTGCCACCAAAACGTTTCAAAATGGGGTCAGTCATAAACAACTTCATTTCATTCAGCTCTCCATGGAATAGGAGCAGAATGAAGGTCAGGAAAAATTACTGAATGGAAAAGCACAGGATCTTTTTAAATAGAAAAAGGAAGAAATTTCTCCTTCCCAGCTTTTCGGAAGGAATTGCAAACAATGGAGGTGAATGTAAAACCCAAGATCCAAACCCATCTCCTGAGTTACCTCCCCTGTGTAGGCTGGAGCTCTGCAGCCATCCGGCCTCCGGCCCTGCTCCGGCCAGCACCAGGCACATCACTTCCCCTCCCTGTTCTGCAGCTGCATGTAAAGAATCATGGAGCCATTCAGGCTGGAAAAGACCTTTATGTGTGTGTTTCTCCCCCGCTTTCTTTCATTCAGGAGCAACGTTGCCAGTGGGCAAACACTAATCCATCCTGACAGCTCTGCCCATCTTCCTGCTTTGGTCTGGCAACCAGCAAACAGCTTGATTAAGGTCCCCAGGGCTTTATTAGTGCAGCTTGTTGCCTGCAAATTAATCAACAGGTTTCCTGTGTTTAACTCTTTGCTGGAGCTGGTTGGGAACATTCTGCACTGCTGTGGGGATTGAATCCAGTCTTTAGAACTGGCCTTTAAATACCACACAGGAGAAATAACCCCAAGTGGTATTAGTGGTTTCTTGGGGTAGAAGGTAAAGAGATCCCGTGGGCTCTGCAGGTGCTGCTCATCCCACTTCCCATCTCTAACAGCAGTTTTAGACTTTCTCTTTATTTCTCTTGGCTGTTCACCTCCCCTCTCCCCTTGTAAAATATCCATTATCCATGCAGAGGGCAGCCAGATGAAACCTGTACTTTGCTTAGTTATTTATAAGAAGTCAGATGTGTTCTGGCCCCTCGAAGTGGAAGTGCAAGCAGAAATGAGACCTCCTTGCTGTTTTACGGTTTGTTCTGGAGCATGGGCAGAAGTTGCCAGTATGTTGTATTTTGCAATGTTATCTCTCAGACTTGGGACTTGTCCTTTAATTGTTTGGTCTCACCATACTGGGAGGAAAAATAACTATGTAACTGCTGTCATTTACCTAAACTTCAATAATGAGTGCAAGATTTGGGGAGCACACACTGAGTTTTCAGGTGGCTGTGCAGATACCAGCATGGAGATGACTGATGTTGTACGATGTAATGGGTTGAACATTCTCCCATTGTTTTGGAGATCACAGGATTTCCAACTTCTTACTTGCATGTGCACAGGGAAACCCAACTCCTTAGCTTCATTTTCCATTTCTGTGCACGTTTTCTCATCTCCCAGTTGCTGGAGGCCCAGTCAGTGCATTATATCTATCTGCACATTCATGCCCATTAGCACTGTGTGTATCTGGTGGACAGACAGACACTGACTGTGCTCCCACATGAACCCTGGGAGACCAGCAGCACTCCGCACGTGGAATTACGTTCAATCTGATCTGGACTTCACCCCACAATGAACAATGGTGAGAGCAGGCTGAGCCACTTAGTTTGTATTGATTATTTTTAGCAACAAAGATGGAAGAAGAATGTGCCTGTAGGTTGGTTGTCTCCCTCAGTGGGAGGAGAGCAGCCGGCAGAGGAGAGCTGCCCGGGCCACGCTCCGTGTGCATTCCCCCAGGAAGGATGTGTTTCTGCAGTTTGCTCCAGTTGGACAAGAGCAGTGTGCAGTGGGGAATTTGCCAACCCTCTGCCTTCAGCAGCTGCCGAACATCTGCCTTCTGGATGACATACAAAGTCTCACAACTTGATAATAATTTTCATGCCTGTTTTACTAGAAGGCTTTAAAGCATCTTAGTGCTCGATTTCACTTTGTGAGCAGTTCATCCAGGTGTGAGCAGTTTTGTTGCACTCCATGTGCCAGTGGTGGGGGATGAGAGGCACAGAGAGCAGATGTGGACAAGCCCAAGGGTCCGTGGAGGGGAGCTGTCCCTGTGCCTCTCCTAAGAGCTCCTTTCTGATCCCTCTGTAAGCTCCTGATGCTCCTGGTGCTGTCTCAGAGCTGAGAGCTCTCACCCATCCAGGACACAGCCCTTTCCCTGAGGTGACAGGTCGTCTGTGCACTCCACTGTAGGGCTTTTCCTCCTGTCACCTTCTCTCTTCTTCTCTGACCAACCTTGGAGTGCCTTGCAGGGAGCTGATTGCTCAGTGCAGGTGCTGATCCTTCAGCCTTACTGGTGATGGCAATTCTGTGACAGCCAGAGGTGATAAAGGCAAAGCTGCTTCTTTGGGGGGGACAAACCGGGGAGCTGAAAACCTGTGATTTAGTGCTTTATGCATTTCTGGCCTCAAGACCCATCCATTCCCTGTGATTGCAGGAGGACTTGTAACAGCAGCAGGAAACTAAAAAGTTAAACCCTTCTGTTTGGTTCCTTTGCCTCTGGTCTGGCTCTGGCTCTTTTCTGCTTGCAATAACCAGTAAATGTAACCCATGTGGGGTAGATCAAAAGGGCATTGCTTCCTGCCCCAGAGCGATGCAAAGGAATTTGCAAAGCCTGGGGATAGGGAGAATGAGGCTCCAAATTTGGATCCTTGGCATCTGTGGGTGAAGCAGCGTGTAGCGAACAAGAGTCAAGCTTGTAGATACCTGTACCACCACTAAGAGCTCCCTGGCAGGAGGCTGAAACACCTGCAGGAGCTGGAGTTCACCCATGATGCTGCCTAAGGATCTTCCCAGGTATCAGCAGAAAAGCATGAGCAGAGAAAGCGCTTTCTCTGCCATTTAAAATGTTGTAATAGTTAACGTGAGGAGGTTCTTTGCAGTGGATAGAGGGAAAAGTGGCAGTTCTGAAGGGTGATTTTAAGACAAATGTCTTCTGGCCATTATAGTCTTGAGGATCAAGGCAGTCTTGGGAGAGAACTGAGAGGTTGGGTACCAGCAGAGCTGAAAAAAGTTGCTTTATGCAGGGGTCTTGTTCATAGAATTGTAGAATATCCTGAGTTGGAAGGGACCCACAGGGATCATCAAAGTCTAATTCCTGGCCCTGGAAAGGACATCCCAACAATTCCACCCTGTCCTTGAGAGCATTGTCCAAACACTCCTTGAGCTCTGTCAGCCTTGAGGCCGTGACCACTGCCCTGGGGAGCCTGTTCAGTGCCCAACCACCCTCTGGGGGAAGAACCTTTTCCCAATGTCCAACCTAAACCTTCCCTGACACAACTTCAGCTTGTTAGCACGGTTCAGGTGACCTTGCTGAGTCTGGCTTTTGCATCAGAGGCACAGCACTCAGTCTCCCATCAGTGAAGGCTTTCCCTATAGGACAGGACTTTCCACTTTTGCCCATCCCTCAGGATATTTACATTTCTCTGTCGATGAAGGTGCTCAGGCCCAATCTCCTGTCTCCATCCCCCTTTGCCAGCAGGGAATGTCAAAAAAACCCACTAGAAACCTGCAAGTGGTGGGGTTTGGGCGCGGGAAAGGAGACAAGACATCAGCTCAGTTTTCTGCGTCGTGCCAAGCGCAGCCGGCTGGGACACATCCCCCTGTCTCGGGTCTGTCACATCCCCAGCGCTCCTCTTGTAGTAACTGCTGGCCTTTGCGTGGCGTGTGACAGCGTGGTGGCAGCTGTGACGCATCCATCACCCGTGCCTGCTGCCGAGCGTTCCTTCCTGTTGCCAGGCAAAGAGGGGTGACCTTTTCTGAGAGGAGGAGGAGATGGTGGGGAGAGCAATGGGTGGGTGGGAGGCAGTGGCAGCCTTGGATGGGGCTCCCAGGGCTGTGCTGTGCCCGGGGCTCAGGTCAGGGCTAGGTTTGGACCCACGGAGTGAAGCTGACAGTCCCTCCCACTCTGTGTGGTGTCCTGGGCGCAGAAAGCCCCATCCCCACCTGCCTACCTGGATTGAGACGAAGCTTTCCCCGGAGGGCCCTGCCATCCCTGTGGGGTGCAATGCCCGAATTACGGGAGGAAGTATCAGGATGATGCTTGGTAAAAATGCTATTTATGGGCTGCCGCAGATCTGACTGTATTGCCTTTGGTGTAGGAAATTTCAGGGCACTACTGTGTCCCTCCACCCTGCTCAGCCTGAGGTGAGGCACAGAGCAGCGACCAGCGGCAGTGGGTGTTAGGGTCTTGTGCCCTGCCATGTGACTTGTGCACAAAATTGTCCCACTGTCTGTACCAGAGGGGCTTTCCTGTGGCTCCAGCACCTGGACAGTGCTCTGTTCTGTGTGTGCCAATGCTGGAGTGAAACCCGGGGTCGCTTCACTAGAAAAAGAAAATCTTTTCCAGGTATTTGAGGTCAACCTGACATGGGAAACAATTATGAGCCTCTCAGTCTGGATTGGTACAAATGGTACCATCAATCCACAGAGATAGAGCTCTGTGTGAAGGGGTGAGGTGGAACAGTACCAGACATAACCTGAAATGACTTAACAAGCTGCTCAAGTTTTTAAATGCATGTGTCATTTTTTTTTTTAATTTAAATTTCCTCTGACATTTCATAGGCTTCATCACTCAATGTGAAGCCAAGATCCATGTGAGTGTGTGCGGTAGGATTGTTTTTAAATTTTATTTTAAATACAGATGTCTGGAATAACTTTTTTGCACACACTGTAGGAGTGTAAAGGTTTCTAAGCAACATCATTTCATGCTGTTTGCATTAGAGAATGTAAAACAGGGTTCCTTTTTTTAAAAGTCTCTGCAGTGCAGGCATAATTACAGGATCCCATTATGCAGCATTGTGTCTACGGTGAAGCCTGCCCTAATGGAATATTCTGCCTTTGCTGAAGTCTTACCTGCTTTTTACCAAGGCACTTAAGGACTTAATTAGCGTCATTATAGACTGCCACCCCCTTCCTCAGCCCTGTGCATGAAGGGATAATGATCTGTCCAAGCTAGCATGCATTCACTTCCCATGGTTAACAGCACCACATGGAGGGAGTGTTTCGTAGCTCGCTGCTGCTATCTTGAATTGAACATGGAGGAGGAGGGGGGGAAAAATGAAAGCGTTTCCTAGGAGCAATAAATATACTCTGTGTTTACTTGGCCTGGTCTTAGCCATGGAGCTGGGATGGTGTTTGTCACTGGGAGATCCCTGGGGAGCTCCTCTGTCTAAAGCCTCACAATGTGCTGCCGACTGTGGCACAGAGCGGTGCCAGCTGCCTTTGTGCTCAGCCCTGCAGGTGTGGGCTGCAGAGCACCCACATGCACTCCATCCTTCAAAAGAGTCCCCAGGAAACAGCAGGAGCCAAGTGGATGCAGCAAGCCTTCCTATGATTTGGGATCCACAATGTGGATGTGCTACGTGTGGGCAGCATCTTCCACTGACCTGTGCATATGTGCCCGTATGGACATGTGTAAATAGAATGAATGGAATGGTTGGGTTAGGTTGGAAGGTACCTTGAAGACCATCTATTTCCAACCCCCTGCCATGGGCAGGGACACCTTCCACTAGACCAGGTTGCTCCAAGCCCTGTCCAACCTGACCCTGAACACTTCCAGGGATGGGGCAGCTACAGGTTCTCTGGGCAACCTGTGCCAGGGCCTCACCACTCTCACTGTGAGGAATTTATTCCATATTCTAAACTAGTTCCTGCCTGTTGCTCTTGCTGGGCAGTAGGTGCTGGAATTGCTCTGAAAGATGTGTTCAGTGGGTTGGTGTGAGAGGAGGTGTGGGGCTGGAGGGCACTGGTCTGATGCTGAGGGAAGCTGGAGAGGATCATCCTGCTGCTACATGACAGCATCTACAAAGCTCCTGTCAGCTGGATGGTCAGTTTTGATCCCTAGTGCTTTGATGCTAAACAACATTTGCACTGAGCTGCCCAATGGAGTTTTATAAACATCTGGGGGCTTTTTGCATTTTACGAGATGAAGAGTGTTGGCTTTTGTATCAGAGATGGGGCCAAAGGAGTTTTTATTGCTGGTTAGGTAACTTCTCTGGCATGTTGCATTGGGAGCTTTAGACATTATTAATGAGGTGTGTGAGTGCTATGGTGCATGTGTTGTTTTGTGTAATGGCTGTTGCTGCTGAGCCCTGTGCCAGGATGTGTCCATAGTGTTTTCCTACAGGTGTAGAACTATCAGCCCCCTTCACCTCTTGTGTCCTTCCTACCCAACCTGCTTCAGGGTCAGTGCTCCCCCAGCAAGTTTCCTCTGGAGTTTTGCTAACATCTTGTAGGGAGGAAATCTACCCATAACCTCTGCTCTTTGTAGTTCTCGGTTCAGGTGGGAAGGGAAACTAAGGGAGTAGTCAGGGGGTTGGGAGGTGGTCCTGTGGGATATGGCATTTCTGGACATGGAGCTGAGCTGCTTTCAGAGAAGCTTTTTGAAGGCTTGTGGCCCAACTCTTATGAAAAGTAAAGATAAGAAAGAATGAGCTGTGATGCTGATGAATTTTCCTTTACTCACTTGAAATCCTGAATGTCACCTGCTTGCTCCCTCACCTCAGCAAATGGGGTCTGACCTGGGATGATACAAGGAAGTTGCCCATGCTGGTGAGGAACCTTCAAAGTCCAGAGCTGCTCCAGGGCCTCCTCATCCTGGTCTAGGGGAAGGTGTCCCTGCCCATGGCAGGGTGTTGGAACAAGATGATCTTTAAGGTCCCTTCCAACCCAAACCATTCTGTGATTCTACGATCTCCTGCTCTGCTTTGCTTATCCAGGATGACTCTCCTGCATTGTGTGCTCCTAGGAAGGACTACTGCAGTGATGCATTCCTGTTATTTTTTATACAAGAGCTACTTGGCTTCTTCTCTGGCTCTTGCAGCCTCTCCCCTCAAGGAGCTGTGTGTGATCCCTGCTCAGATGGCTGGGGACATCTCTTCAGCCTCTCACCCTGCCCCACAGAGCAGTGCTTGACATGTTATACATCTGACACAGGTGGTGCAGGCAGTCCTGGCCCCCAGCACAAAGCCCCTCCAAGCCACAGCTGTCCCTCGTGCTTTCCAGGGAGGTGGCTGGATGTCTCGGGCAGTGCACGTTCCATTTTGCTTCATAAACACTGAAAACGGGGCCAGATGGAGCTTTATAGGTTCACATCATCTGCCCTGTGCTCCGTGTATTTTAAACAAACCTGGGAGGGGGTTTGGGCTGGATCCTTGTTTGTTCTTGAAGGAATTGATGCGGGCTTCAGAGTCCTCATCCATCCATCTTCCATATGGAGATAAAAAGTTTTGGCTGAACACTGCTAAATGTGCCGTCATCTATCACAGCGGAGGCGGGATTGTGTCAAGGAAAAATAATCCACCATCAGGCTCAAAGGAAGAAAAAGAGGGGGGAAAAAAAAAGAAGAAAGAAATAAGATTTCCAGTAAAATGCATTGCTTTTAAAAATCCAATTCACCCTTTGCCAAGTCATTGTTTGGTTTTAGACTTGTTTCACATGAAAGCAACCTTTAAAGGTTACTTTTATCCCTCTTTAATGAGCTATAGAAGTGAGCCTGGCCTGCTACAGGGCAGAGGCCAGGGATGGGACTGTGTGTGGACTTGATGCTCCCCTTTGGAGTGGCTGTGTGAGCTGTACCATCAGCTCCCTGGCTGCCAAATTCCGTAGCCAGCAGCTTTCAGCAAGAGAAATGAAAGAGGATCATTGATGTATATCTCTCCCCTTACTGTGGTGGAAATTATGTATGCTGCAGTGTGTGTGGGAGACAGAATAGACATTGCTGTGTGTATTTTTATGAAGCATTCTGGATCCTGGGGGCCAGGTTTCCTGGCACCCCTCCTGTGCTGGGTGCTGAGCTCTTTGGAGATGTGTCCCAGCTCTTGGAAACCTGGCCCCTGCAATGAGTGTCAACCATCTGCAGACCTGGCCCCCATTCTGCCCATGTGAGCAAGGGGAGACCCAAACCCCCACCCCAGGAAAGTCCTGTGCTGCCTCTTCTTTCCTCTGCACTGCCCAAGTGTGTTTTGGTGGCAGCCAGGGTGTCTGAGCACCTCTGCAGGGATGGACTGTCCCAGCCCTGACCAGCAGGACAGTGTCCAGCTCCTTAAGTGCCTGGCTTTGCTGTCACGGGTGGGCACAAAGGGGGCTCCCTCAGCTCCACACAGTAGTGTGGCTGCATGAGCTAAACAAGACAGGCAAAGACAGCAGCAGTGTCTCTAAACAAGGATCAGCAATGTGTGTCTGTGGATTGAGCTCTTCCTCTTTCCACCAGATAATCTTTTCTGCCCAGGCATCAAGCATGAGTGGTTCCAGAGCCCCCTAGCCCAGCTGGGAAACCTCCCAAACTGTGGCTCAGCCTTTCCAGTTCGAGGGCTGCTGCATTTTCTCGCTCTGCTTCCAATGGCTGTGCTAGTAAAACATCTCTCTCATTTTTCTTCTGATGCACGTCACACTGTTTGAAGCTGTTAGGGGAGACCTGGCTGATGCAGAAGGAGCAGCAGTGGGGGGTAAACAAGTGGTGCCGTGCACAGAAAGCCCAATGCACTTGTGCCTCGTTGTGCTGGTGTGGTTGTGTGTTCTGAGACAGGACCCTTTGGAAGAGCCCAGTCTGCACCAGGGTTGAAGGCAGCTGTGAGGGACTTGGTGGTGATGCTGTCTGTGCTCCAAGGGGGGTGATTTTCACATCCCCACCGTTGGGATGCCAGCAGCACTTTGCAGTCAGTGTGGAGCTCTGCCTCTGGCCCCTGCACCAATCTGGCTCCTCATGGAGATGAGCTGAGGGACTGAGTGGCCTCCCTGAGCCCAGCAATGAATAGGTACAAGGTGGCACTTGTTTCTAAGTCCCTGGATTACCAGCCCATGCTCCCTCTGGGGCCCGCTTGGTATGGATTGGGTGGGCTTTTAACATAAGCTGGATGTGCTGCTGCTGCCGCCTGTGATCCCAGTGATCCTAAAATTTCTGGGGCTGAGGGCCTACTGGGTGCTTGGGGAAGCAGAGAGGAGGTTGGCAGCTGCTCAATTCTTGCTGAACAGACCCCTTGCCCCTGGAGGCTTGAGACAATGAGGCAGCTGTACTTACAGACGTGGTCTTGCCTCTCCTTTTCTACACGCATGTTGCTGTCCCTGGACATGCTCTGGGCTTCCTCTGCTTATATTCAAGTCGTGGGTTTTAAAATCCCTCCCTGTGCTGCTCTTGCAAGGGCTGGAATTGACTGTGGCTTCATGTGCCCTCTGCTGTGCTGGGCAGAAGCAGGGGCTGAAGGGTGTTTTGGGCACTCTGTGTACTCTCTGCCCCGATTTTCCGTATATATATATATATATATATATATATATATATAATATATTATATATATATATATATATAAATATATATATAGTATATATATATATATATTATATAAATATATATATATATAATATATATAAAATATATATATATATATATATATAAAAAATATTTTTCCTCTCACAGGAACTCATGCACTCTAGGGTCTCTGGGGGTGAGATTTGGGAAAATTAAGACTTTCTCCCACTCCTGATTGCCTGGCAGGCTTTGTTAAAGGGAGAGCACTTTGGACAGTGTTTGCTCAGCCAGTGGCTTGCCCCAGGCCTGTAGGGGACACAGGACAAGTGGTGAAATCAGCCAAGTGCCAAGAGGGTAATTGTGAGAAGCACAAAGCGTGGTCATGGTGCACAAAACTGTCCCAAAACAAGGATGTAAAAGAGAGAAGAAGCAGGCTGGAGCTGCTGTGGTCCATGGATGGTCTGGGCTTCCCTGTGCATTTCCAGATGTGACCTTATGGAGTCACAGGTCCCCTGGTCCCACGAGCTGTGCTGGGACAAGGACCTTCCTATCAGCAGATCTGTTATGGTTTCAGGTGTTTTTGGCTGTCCTTTCCTCAGGTGGATGCATCTTGGTGGGACGGGGAAGAGTAAATTGTGCTGCAAGAGAGCAGAGCCTCTCACTGAGTGTTGTTGATGTGGCTGCAGGGCCCCAACTGCTGACCTCAGTCATGCCCTCCTGTAGGCATTTTTCCTGAATCCCCTTTCCCAGCAGAAATCATCTTCATCTTCCTTTTGGCGCCACTTGTATGGGAGGGGGTTTTGTGTGAGAGGTTTTTACAGGAGGACTGTGATGATTTTCCTGGTTTTGCTGCTGTTGTGTGAAGGCTGATGGGAGCTTCCCCCCACAGCAGGACTAGCCACCCAGGGATGCTCCATGTGAGCAGGATGTGGTGGCTTGGAGAGGATCTGTCTGCTGGGGAGCCGCCAGCATGGAAGGCACTCTGGAGAAATTCCCTATGAACCAGAACTGAGGAGGATGCTGTTTTCTCTAGAAGTGTCAGAAGGCCACTGGAGGCAGTGGGCAACAGAGAGCAACTTTCCTATGGGAAAGTAAAGACTTGTTCCATTTTTAACCCTTGGTAATTGAGTCCAGGGTGAAATGTGACCCCAGGTTACATAGTTGTGATGCCTTCCCTGTGCGCTGGGCTCTGGGCCCTTAGGAGGGGGAAGGAGCAGTCGTTTGCTGGTTTTGGCCCAGCTCCATGAAGAAGTGAATTTGTTAGTGCCTGTAAATAATGAAAATTGGGAGGCAGGAAGTGGACATCTGAACAGACATCAGAGCTGACAGCCCTGTGTGTGGCACTGGGGACACCCACCCAGGCCATTGTGTGGAGCTCAGGCAGAAGAAAGCAGAGTGGCAGGGGAGTTTGGGGTCCCTGGTGGGGCTGTGAGACAGGAACATGACCCTGTGGGAGTCTCCGTCCTGGGAAACATGTGAACTGGCCCTGGACCACTGTGGCAGGAAGGAAGACAGGCCAGATAGGCAATCTTTTTTGGCAGGGGTCTCTCCTCCCTGCTAAGTGCAGGTATAATGAGCTTTCCATGCTTGTCTCTCAGCAGACATTCATGGATGGAGTTGTCCTGCAGGGGCAGGGAAGTAATGCTAATCCTGTGTGATTAGCAGGAGCTGGGATGGCTGCTTGTGCCATTACAAACCATCCCTGTGAATCTGGGAGTTCTGCAGGCGCCCCAAGTGTTTGAGGAAGGGCTGAAAGTCACACCCAGCAAGGGCACCTCACAGTAGCAGCCTGCATGGGAGATACATTATCTTGGGCAACTGGGATCTCCTCCTGCTCCCCCTCACCTCTTATTTCCAGGAGGCTTTGTAGTGATGGTTACACTCAGACAACAGTGATAAAAAATTTATTTGAGCCTTGTCATTAAAAATAGATGGCTGTAGCCTAAAGGTGACTTTTCGGGTAACTTGTGCTTACTGTTCTGCTTTGTTATGAAGCCTCAAAATTACTGTTGCTTTTTTCTTGACGCTTAGGTTTTTTTCAGCCTTACAAATATTAAATAGGCCACATCAGGTTGGTTTTGTTGCAGTCTCTTAGGAAGAACTGCCCACTGGGAACTTTCTCTGCCTTGAGGATATCAACAGATCATTTATCCTCCATGAGGAAAACAACAGACATGACTGTAAAATAGAACTTAGGAAAAAAAAAAAGTGAAGTGGAGAGTTAGCAACAGTCAGCAGTTCCTCTGGACTTGTTTCTTCAAATATCCTTGTTCTAAATTGCCTCTTGTCCACAGAGACTTTAAGGGAAAAAGGGTAGGGTACACAAGACCTGAGTTTTTGGTGTTAAATACTTCCAGACCTCCTGAGGCAATCAGGAGGGAGCAGGCCAGCTGCTGGTGAGGCTCCAGATGTTGCCTTGGGGAATGGATCACCCCTGGGAGCTGGCTGGCTGCAAGCTCTCTCAGATGCCTTCCCCTTCTGTTTGTGTGAGGCAGCTTTTATGAGTCTTATCCCCCCAAATGGCATGAGATTTATCTCTGGGGCTTCCTGGGAACATGGGGTGGGGAAGAAGAAGTGACAGGAGGTCAGTGGAAAGCCCAGAGGATCTTTAGCTCTGTGCATGGATCTCTAGATGCAGGGCAGGGGAGGACTGGGTGGGTTTGACTACCATCCCCAATGTCTCTGTGGGGACACAAAGCTGAGCAGGCTTTGTCCCAGAGGTTTTGTCATTGCTGGGGAATCACACCAGGAATCTGCAATGCCTGGATGTGACAGGCTGGCTCCAGTCCCTTCTGGTGCCTCACAGACCTGGGAGCAGCCTGGGCTACATGGAGGAACATTACTGCCTCAAACTGCTCTGAGATGCAGCTCTTCCGAGCTTCACATCATCAAAATGATGGTGCCAATAGGGCTGGAAGGAGACGAGGGAATGTGTTGGAGTGAGGTGGCTGGAAGGGAGTGTGGCACATGGTTCAGAGCAAGCCATGACAAAAGGGAGGTGGGGTGCAACGAGTGGCAGAAGCTCCATCACCTGTGGGTGAGTGCCTGGGGAGCGTCACATCACTGTGTAGTGATGCTGCCAGTGTAGGTCATGTCACAGTGTGCAGAGCTCCCCCAAAAACAGGGAGCCATTCCTTTAGTTCTTGAAGACAAAGGATCTCTCTCTGGATCTCTTCCAGAACATAATGCTTTGGCATGGAACAAGAAATTCTCTTAACCCTGCTCCCCTCTCAGCCCAGTAAACTGGAGGTGCTGACCAATCCAGGCACCTCTTCCACCTCTTGGAAGTCCTGGGAAATAAATGTTTTGCTGCTAGTGCAAAATAATTAGAAAAGGGGATTTGTGTTTTGTTGTTGGATGTGCCTTTTCCCACCTCTTTGATTAATCTTGGATGCAGATGCTAGTCATTAGCTGTGCAGCTCAGGATTTGTGTGCGTTGCCAGGACTTGACCTGCATCTTGTAGCAACAAAAGCAGATGAAACATCTGCTTGGGGGGGGGAAAAATAATGCATGGAGTTTCCTGCCAGCTTGCCTGGGAGAGAGGAAGGGACAGGAGGGTGGAGAGGGCACAAACAAGATAGTGTTCAGGGTGGAAAAATGTCATCTGGATTCTCCATAACAAACTTGTCTCTCAAAGGCTCTCTGAGCCAGTGTGAACTGGAATTTTGCAATGACTGGAAAGTCCAAGCCTCCCAGTCCCTGAGGATGATGAGGGCAGTTTGCAGAGAGGCATGGGTGGGTGGGAACGTCCTCCCCAAATTCTCTTGGGAGGTGTTGATTAGGGCCACTGTTGTTAGAGCTGATTGACCACGGCTGAGCGGGGAACAAACAGTGATGTCAGACAAAGGCCACCAGCCGGGGCAGGGGGAGGGGGCCTGTGACACTGTGACACTGTGCCACGTTGATGATATTAATTCTCCAAGAGCTGTTATTGCTGAAAGGCCGTATTGTTCCTCAGGGAGGGACAGATGACGATCTAAGTCATCCTCGTTGTTCCAGCTGGTGGTCCCCAGCAGTCACTGAGAACAGACCCCATCGGTGCTGCTGCTGGTGGTGATGGGACAGCATCTCCCAGGAGTGGCTGCTGGGTGGTCTCGTGGCAGTGGCAGCCCTGTGCTGAGCTCACCCGATGTGTCAGTGAGGCACAGAGGAGACCATCAGCTGCTGCTACCAGCCCTTGTGCGAGTTGAGCATGTTTGCTTTGTCTCCTTTTGGGCTGGGAAGGGCATGTTCAGGGTGATGCAAGATACCTGAAGGGAACCTACAAGAAAGGTGGAGAGGGACTTCTTACAAGAGCATGTAGTGACAGGACAAGGGGGAATGGCTTCAAACTGACAGAGAGTAGGTTTAGATTAGATATCAGGAAAAAATTCTTTACTGTGAGGGTGGTGAGGCCCTGGCACAGGTTACCCAGAGAAGCTGTGGCTGCCCTATCTCTGGAAGCGTTCAAGGCCAGGTTGGAAAGGGCTTGGAGCAACCTGGGATCGTGGAAGGTGTCCCTGCCCATGGCAGGGCTTTTGGAACTAGGTGATCTTTATAGTCCCTTCCAACTTAAACCATTTTATGTTTCTATGTGGTTTTTCAGGCAGCATCTGGGTGTGTGGGATTTGAAATGAGCAGTCCTGTTTTCCATGTGGAAAATAAATGCTCTAGTAAATGAGTGAGAGGAATCCCTGGGGGCTAATGAAGCATTGTGGACACCAGTGGATGTGTTTTGGATACTTCAGGAGGGACAGATATTCTTGGGGTGATGGGAGACAGGGAGCTGATGGGATAGTGGTGCATTCAAGCTTGAGAAAAACTGTTGCAAAAGTGAAGTTCTGTTTGCCTAGAAATTAATTTTCAGTCTCTGCCCTGTGGAGCTTGTGGCTGTCCTTGCCTTCACTGGACGTAAAGGGTTTCCACAGGACCCTTTCCAGCAAGGAGCGTGGCTAGTGTCACAGAACAGTTGCAATATAAGACTGTCCTCAGGGTTTGACGAGTCATCCTGTAACATGTGAAGTAAGTTGCTATTTGCAGAAAGGTTTTGTGGAAAAGGCACTTAACCCAGAGGAAGAGGTCTGTTTTCCAGAGCAGTCAGCTTTGAGCAGATGGCATGTACAACTTCATGTGCAAGGGGGGCAAAGTTAAACTTTTCTCTGACAAGATAAACCCAAAACAAACCAGGGAGGCAAGGCCCATGAGCACAAGTAAATCAGTGTGGAGCTGTAAAAAGGACAACTGGTTCCTGGCAGGCAGCTTCATGCATGGGCCCTTCAAGTGTCCTGCCTGCCCAGGCTGAGCTGCTGATGCCTGGGAAAGGGATGAAAGAGCAGCAAAGAGTTGATTGCTGAAAATTTCCTTCCTGATGCTGAGAAGGACGAGCAGTTCTTCCTCAGGGTGAATCACGCCCCGGCACTAAGCAGCTAATCCTGCCGACTGTGGCTGTTCCCTGATAAGCTATCCTGCCAACTCTGATGAGTTTCCAGCAACTTCATTAGAAAAAATAATGTTAGAAGCAATTGGAAGTCAATTCTGTTTTATGTGACTAATGTTAATTATTATTACTTTTGTTAGTTAACCTAATCCACCGAGATTCTCCCATTAATAGATGTTACTAATTTGTACTCAGAGTACACTGTCTTCCACTGGTGGATTTCAGAGCATTTCCCCCATTGCCCTCTATTTTGTATTTAATGTAGCTTAACATTTTATTTAAAGTTAATTATTGTGAGCTGTAAGTTTCCACAGTCTCCTATAAACATCAACTAAGCTTTGCAGTCTGGGTTTTTTTTACAATGTGTCAGGCAAAGAAACACAGGATAACAGTTTGGGAATGCTGGAAGGGGCATGATTGAAAATTGAAATTGGCAGATAAGTGATCTGGAATAGTGCATCGCTCTCCTTGCAGGAGGTAAGAATTGTGCTGTGTGTGGATGGAGAAAAGAGCAGGTTGACATAACCTGGATTACCTGCTCATGGGCACAGAGTGGTCTCTGACTCCTCTCTGTGCTCTGGTTTAAGATGGAATCACAGCTGGTGATGTAGCACAAGGAGTTTTTGCATAGGTGCAAACTAGTATAAGGACTATCAAGATTTTAGGCTGCAAATCTTTTGATCAAAGCCTTTATCTTGCTTCAATTTTTTTTGTTCACCCTTTTTTTGTCTTTTTTTTTTCCTTTTCTCCTCTGTGAGGAACTGTACCAGGGCAATCTAAGAGATCTTGTGCCATGTTGGACGTGGGTCCCCTGGCAGGGCTTGGAGCAGAGCAGCTGGACTCCCTGGAGCTGCTGGCTGGCAAACAGTGCCCCTTGCCCACTCAGTGTTGCTGGGGGAGATGGTTTGAATGCAGCCTGCAAAGAGACTGGTTTAAAACAGGGTCCAGGGCTCCAGACAATCTCTGTAACTTCAACACATGTTCAGGCAAACTGTGTGTATAGTTCAGCACATCGAGTTGTGTTAACAAAGCTCCTTGCCAGTGAGTGGAGTGTTTGTTTGGACATGGCACTGTGATCCCTGTATATCTGGGCAAGGATTATTTTCAATGCTAAAAAAATAACAAACCACAAAACTATGGAATTTATCATATAGAAGTAGCAGTAGGAGGTCAGGGGTTGTCTGAGCACAGCACTGAGGGCTCTGCTTGTTGTGTTTGGCTTTGAGAGAGAATTCCCAGTGTGATTTTTGGGGCAGCAATCAATCTCCATCTGTTTTAGCTTCTTTCTTTGTGGAGTAACAACACATGTCTGTGCTGCAAGATAGAGGGGGTTCTTGGTGCAGGATCACATCGGGGGGGGGGTGTGTGTGTGTGCCAGTGGTGGAATGGAATAGTTTGGGTTGGAAGGCATCTTAAATATCATCTTGTTCCATCCCCCTGCCATGGGCAAGGACACCTTCCACTAGACCAGGTTGCTCCCAAGCTCTGCTCAACCTGGCCTTGGACACTTCCAGGGATGGGGCAGCCACAGCTTCTCTGGGCAACCTGTGCCAGGACCTCACCACCCTCACAGGGAAGATGTAGGGACAGCACAAGAAGGGCCCACTTTGTCCAAAATTCTTTGGGGCACTGGATGATAAGTAAATAATCTTTTTTTAAACACAGTTCTATCATTAGGTATTTTATTAAGAAAGAAACATATTAGTTTTGTGCAGTTGAGTTGCTTCTGTACAGCTGAGAGCAGACTTACTTCCTCTGCATTGAGACTGATTAACTGTGAGTCTGTGGTTGGGTCACTCACCTTCCTGCTCTGCTGCAGTTCTCCATCTCAAATCAGCACAATGCTAATTATTTCTCAGTTTTAGTTTGGAGTGCAACTTTAATGGAAATGTTAATTTGCAGTTACTACTTCACAGTGTATTTTTTGGGGAAAAAGCTCTCAGCTTTTCCATATGGTTATCAGATAGTGACCGGAAAACCCCAGCCCTCTACTTGAGCTAACAAAGGTCATAACAACAGGTAATGAAAGTAAAAGTGCTCTGCAGTCAGTTAATGTTCCATTTGGTTATTTATGGGCAGCTTTCTGACCATTGTGAGGAATTTCTGTAAACCTTGTGATTAGTTACTGGGAGAAAGCCACTGTTGGGACATGATAACATTGGGGTTTCTCTGCCCTGCAACTCTCCTGGCTCTGCCTTGGGGCTGGGCAGCTGCTGCACAAAAGTAACACTTGCAAAATAACAAAGAGAAATCCTGTTTTATTTGTCTGTCTTCTTTTTCTTAACACTCTCCTGTTGAGGAGGGGAAGCTGATGGGAAGCTCCACTTTGGGGACTGTGTGTGGCACTGCAGGAACCAGAGTACAACCACAGGCACTGAGCAAACACCTGGGCAGGTTTTCAGGTAGGGCTGCTGACACCTGATGAGCATTTCAGGAGCATCCCTTGTGCTGTCCTTGCAGTTTTCCACTGCTTGGGAAAGCTGTATGTCTGCTGCATTGCTTAGGGGTCTCACCAGCCCTTTTGCAGTGGCAGAGGAAGGATGCTCTGTTCTGGGACTGCCCCTTTTCTGCCTCCTGCTTCCAGTATGAGCTTAGATTGATCCCCTATTCCCACTCTGCTTTGGTTTCCCATCTCAAAAACAGTTTAGAGGAAAAACTGGGAATAAAGCAGTTGCCAGCTTTGCACACTTAAATTCATAGATCAGCCCCACAAAAACATCTTAGACAAGAAGAAACTGTGAATGAAATGAAGTCTCTCTTACCCTGCAACCAACTGGCTCTTCATGAGTGGCCAGTCCAGAGCATGGAGCTGACATGACAAGATTTTTGGGAGGTGATGTGGTGAGTGTTAGGAACTGGTTGGAGTGGCTGGTTATTTTGGAGAGGACAGCCCACCAGGATGGCTCCTGGCTACCTTCTCCCCACAGCCCTGTACACTGGTGACCAGCATGGGAACACAGGGCAACTCAGCCTTGCCTTTTTTCTTAAGAAGAAAACGTTTGCTGGAGAGTGTTGACTTGGGTGCAGATGTTTTGTGTCTCTCGTCCATCGAGGTCAGTTGGAGTTCTGCCAACACGAGTGACGTGTGTGCAGCAGAGGCCAAAATCCTCCCGCAGACGAGCGCTGTGGGGCTCGTCTGTGTCCTCCGAAGGATGGTAGCTTGGCTTTTACAGCATCACAGCACAAAGGGGGCCTGAGGCTGAACTGCTGACTTTGGTGCAAAATCAGGGTAAGAAGATCTTGCACAGCACCACTGGTCCCCATGCCAGGCTGGTCTGGTCTCTGTGGAAAGCTGGAGATGACTAATTTCCCTTGTGAGTTTGTGAGGTCTTGTCTCTCCTTCCTTTGGGCATCTTGCTGGTAGCACTGCTTCCCCCAGCTGCCTGCGTGGTGCTCTTTGCTTGTTAGCTCTATTTATAGGGAATTTAATAAGATATCAATTAAAGGAATGAAAACAAACTGAAGATGCCTGTCAATGGAAAAACTGGAGTGAGGCAAGGTTATTAGTAGTAGTTGTTTAAAATCTTATTAGCTCTTTTTATAGGCAGTCCTTGTTGCTCTGGGACAGCTGGGCCAGACCCTTGTGTCCCAGCAGGTCGTGGCAGCCCCTGTGTGGGACCCTGTCCCTCTGCTGGGACCATCCTATTGGGCAGTTCCTGCCTCCCCTGCTCATTACAAAGGGGAGGGATGCTGATGAAAGATGTGGGCTTGAGGGAGTCCCTCTTCCTAAAGCACATGCTGGATAGACTCTGCTAATTAGCTCTCCTGATTTACTGTTTTCCTGTTTGGGGAATATGGTATTTATGATCCTATGGGGAGGATGTGAGCTGGCATGAAGAGAGAAGTTCTGATCCTTCAGGGCTTTATGATCCTCTTTCCTCTTGAAAACTCCAGCTGTGGGGAGACCAGGAAATTGGAGATTTGTTTCTGACTGAGTGAATTAGCGTCTGTCTCTCTAAAATCTGTTTCTCTTAGTTTTGCTGCACCCTAAGTATTATTTTGGCTTGCTGCCTCACATCTCTGCAGTGTCAGCATGGGGAGAGCCCCCGGCTGCAGTCAGAGCCCATCCCAAACTGTCGGCAGTCTCCAGGTCTGTCTGGGATCTCTGGTATGTTCAGCTGTCCCATGGTTTCAAGAGGGTGGGGGTGAACAGACAGAAATCCTCTGGTCAGGGTCCCTCCAGGCTCAGGGCTCCTCCCCCAGCCCCTTGGGCACCAGGGGCTGTGTGCTTTGCACCAAAAGTGCCAGCACTGCCCACATGCTCCCAGCATCCCTGTCCCCGTCTTCAGAAGTCACCTGGAACAAATTATTTCTCTTTAAAAGTTTGAGCTGCTTCTGCTGTGTATTCCTGTATGCTCTGCATTCTGTAATCTTTTTATAAGAGCATGTAGTGATAGGACAAGGGGGAATGGCTTCAAACTGAGAGTAGGTTTATATTAGATATTAGGAAGAAATTCTCTCCTGAAAGGGTAGTGAGGCCCTGGCACAGGTTGCCCAGAGAAGCTGTGGCTGCCCCATCCCTGGAAGTGTTCAAGGCCAGGTTGGACAGGGCTTGGAGCAACCTGGGCTAGTGGAAGGTGTCCCTGCCCATGGCAAGGAGTTGGAACAGGATGATCTTTACAGCCCCTTCCAACCCAAACCATTCCATGATTCTATGATTTCCAACCTGGTGATGTTATCCCTTGCCTGGTGTTCTCTCTGGGGAGATTGAGATGAACAAAGCAAAGACTTCGCCTGGATCAAGTCTCAGCCCCACTCATCCCTACTGTCATCTCTTTCTGATTTTTTCTGCTCCTGTTGCTTTGTCCATCATCTCCTCCTGTAGCCATCTCTTTCCAGCTGCTTCCTGTTTGTCAGGTACTTCCTTTCTCCTCTGCTTTATCCCCCAAAAAGTTACCATGCAGAGCAAACTACCTCCTCCAGCCTTATTAAAAACACCAAGGATATGGATGTGTGTAGCTCCTGGGCTCCATTTGATATTGTTCAGTTGAGAGCAAGAGGAAGGAAAGTGCTGAGTTGAGGGAATTCAATAGGCGCTGTTCAAAAAAAGAGACATGTCCAAAAGCACAAACATGATCTCATGCAACATAGATTTTGTGATCTGGGAACTACAAAAGACTGAGCCTTTGTGTCTGGGCAAACAAAGAAACAGAAATAGCAACCCAGAAATATTAATTCATTGTCAAAATTATCCTCAGTCCCTGGCCATATGATTTATATGGAGCAGAAACCAGGACAGCTCTGCTTTTCTCCTTTATGTAATTGAAAGACCAGTGAAAACACACATGTTAGGCTTAGCTCTGGAGGCTTCTGCCATGCTCTCTAAGACACTGGAGTGGTTTCTTCATGCCTATGTTAGAAAATCAGCCTTCAAGTGATGCAGTGGCTGAAATGCATCTGGGGCCACTGCTGTTTCTAATTTAGGAATATCACTTGGAGGTTATCAAACAAGCAATACTTTGATCCTGCCTTGGCATTTGCACACCCAGCAGCATCCAGGGGGCTTGCATCTGGATGTCCTTCCTGCCAGCTGTCTTCCATCACCATTTCTGTCCAGGAAAAGCAGCTGAAGACCATCCATGGAAAAGAACTTTGAAGGAGAATGAGGACAAACTGGGTTCACAAAAGGCCCTTGGAGAAAGGGAGCTGGGGAGAAGGAAGTGTGTTTCAAAGGTTGGTCTCAATTAGGGTTATTTTCTAATTAGGCTGTCCCAATATATCTCTGTCTCTGTACATCCTCTGGATGTACCATACCTAGGACCAGCCCTGTAATGGGCCCTGGGAAAGTCAAGGACATCAAGGGTGAGGAGCTGTTGAAAATGGGAGGTTAAAACAGAAGGTATGACTGGCACTATGCTGTGGGTAGCGTGAGACCATGCTCCAGTGAACCATCTATTTATTGCTATTTCTGTGAAATATGTTTCCCCCCCCCAGGATCCCTTTTTTTTTTCGTTTGTATTTGGATGCCTGTGTCTGTGCAGATCAAACAACATACTTCCATCATTACAAGTGAGTGAGTCACAAGGGCCATAATGACTCTATCTTAAAAATAACCCCAAAGCCCTATTGCAATTGCTTTGCAGGCTGGGATGTGTTCTCGCATTCCCCAGGGAAAGTCAGAGGCAGACTGAGGAAGAGACCCAGGGAGAGACGGTCATGCTCATGAATAGGCTGTGATGACTTTTCATATCTGCTTTTTGTCCTCTTCGCAGCTCGGCTTTATGCTAAGATGTGAGCTCTGTGAAATGGATGTTTCCTTTCAACCTTCCTCCACCTCCAGTCCTTTTGCCTTTGTCTCATTTTCTTCCCCCACCTCCTTTTTTTTTTTTTTTCAGGGGTGGGGGGGGGATGGAGGTGATTTAGAAAGATCTCATCTGTTAATAAAACCGTGGCTGCTCCAACCACTTCAGTGTTAGTGCGACAGAAATAATATTTCAAATGCTCAGGTCTTTCCTCTCTGAGGCAATGGGGGAAGTGGAAGAGAAGAAGGAGGGTTATTTCCTGATGATACTGTATTGCAGTGAGATTTGCATGAAGCTTGAACCTGATCTGTTGATAAAGGTGCAAACTTCCAGCTTCTCTCTCCCTAAGAATTGCTCAGGTGTTTAGTTCTTTTGGATGTCTGGACACATGGTGCCTTTAGATCTCCAAACAAAAGAGACTCCTGTGCATCAGCAGTAGTTTTTCCATAAGTATTTTTTCTTAAGGCAGGACAGTAAAGCACATTCCTGTTTACCCCAGACTGGGAATGATAACAGTGATGCAGGGGAGCAATGACAGCCCCTGTCCAGGCGCTGGGGGTGAGCAGTGGTCAGACCTGCACCCAGTGCCCTTTGATTTTTAGAGCCTGCTTGCATCAGAGCTGACAGGGTTTTGTCATCAAGTAAATGGGGAGCTGGAGCACCCAGCTGTTTTTCCTGCCTGTAAATCAGCTGCAATACAACTTCTTATGAGACATAATCCATCCCTCATATCCATGATTTGTCTTGAGCTACTGATCCGTCGATGCCCTTTTGTGACCCCAGGAGTGACCCCTCTAGGACAAAGACCATGTGGGGTGAAGTGGCACATACCATCACCTGCATATCTCAAGGGACAGGCACTGGTGGCCTCAGCTTTATCTCCATGTCAGTGTCATCAGACCAAGGTGGTGTTGGCAAGTGACTATCCCAGAATACTCCAGCAGTAATAAGCTTAAGCATGAGATGAGGCTCACTTAGAGATGCAGGGAAGTCCACACACATTTTGAGAGACACAGACATAACACATCACAAGTAAGGTATTAGTTTCTTTTTGTGATATTTAATTTTTGAAAAATGGGGAATGGAACTGCCCTTGCTCAGCCTCTCCTTGGTTTTCCTGTTTGTTTCTGCTTTTTTACTTTTTGGGGCAGAAAGTGTGACTCTTCCAGCTGCCGAGTTTCAGTTTGCCTTCTCTTAATATCTCTCTGTTTTCCACTCTGTTTCCTGAAGCTCTTCACCCTGACTCCCCAAAACCACCCTGCACAGCCATAGAACCAGTGGGTGTTTCTTTCCCTCTACTTTGTGATGGGAAAAGCATTTGTCAGAAAGATGTGTTGTAGGTAGCTGGAGGGTGTTCACACCTTTAGACCCCGCTGTATCTTTTGAAAAAAGAAATCCCAGACCCTCTGTCCAGGGCACCCTCAAAGCCTCTGGAAGATTTGATCTCCTTCCAGAAATCTCAGCTCTTTTAATCCAACAGAAAAAGCTCCCTCCCTGAGCTTGGCTGGTGTGTTTGCTCTGTCTGTGGCCTTTCCACCAGCTTCCCCAGTATGTTGTGATCATCACCTGCACTCTATCTGCTCTCAGCTCTGGGCTTTGGCCCAGGAGAGCTGTACATCATACTCGATTGTGACCTATTGTACCGGCTGCTTTTGGGAGGAATGAGGCTGATGAACTCGTTTTGCCTCTGACCCGAGCAGATGGAAATGGAGGTCTCCAGATGGGCAGCCAAAGGGCTGTGCTAAGCACTGGTGCTCCACCTCACTGAGATCTGCCTTTTCTAGGCAAACCCTTAGATCTCTGAGGCGGGACACAGACCTTTGTCTTTCCCTAGATGCTGTACAAGGCAGTGAGCTCACCCAGTCCACATCCCAAGTGGGGGCTCCTTATCAGCTGCCCACTTCAGCCCGAGGGGCTGGTTGATACTGAGCTGGTGCTGGGAATGCATGGTCGGAAGTCACTAATTGTTTAATGCACGATGTTATCACTGTTCTAGTAATAGCAGTGGTGCAGAACTAGGTGAAAGCTCCAGCTCTCACTGCTGTTGCTTTCCCAGGAACTCCCAGCCTCCTCAGGGTTGTGCTGTCCTTTCCAAGCCACTGCACTGACTCCAGCCTCTAACCTGTGTACATGAGATCCAGACCCTTTAATTCCTGAGATATTTCTTCCAAGTCTTATCCTTACCATTTAGAAAAGAAAATTGCATCCATAAAATATGCACTGAAAATGAGGAGCCACTCACCCACATAAAGAACAACACAGTTTCCTGCTCAACAAAATACTCATCCTATTTGAAAATAAGGAGGAATAGGTTCACAGTGAAAGAGGGGAAATTTAGTTTAGATACACACAAGAAAATCTTCCCTGTGAGGGTGGTGAGGCCCTGGCGCATGTTGCCTGGAGAGGCTGTGGCTGCCCCATCCCTGGCAGTGTCCAAGGCCAGGTTGGACAGGGCTTGGAGCAACCTGGTCCAGTGGAAGGTGTCCCTGCCCATGGCAAGGGGTTGAAACTAAATGATCTTTGAGGTCTTTTCCAACCCAAACTGTTCTATGATTCTATAAATAATAGTTGAATAAATGTGATTCTCAAAGTGGATCTCTGCAGTGGCCTGTTTTGTCCAGCTGGGTCATCAGCCAGCAGGAGCTTTGGGCAGTTGTGCTTCTCAGAATTACTTCTCCTAAGGCTGGAGGAGTTGGGCATTCTTCTGGGTTTTTTGCATGCAAGTGTAAGGCATGTGATGTCTCATAAGTTTCTCTGAATGGTTATAAATTATTAGCAGCTGTAGCTAATTAATCTCAAGGGTTTAGTAGTAAAATTGTTTAGCACACATAAGAAGAATAAATACTTTTATTTTACTTGGCCATTTTTAGTTTACTATCTAGATCTGCTAGTTACTTAGGATGTGAACTTGAGCAAGCCATGAATCCCTTGCAACTGAATTTCTTCCCTAGAATGCTAATGCTGGTAGCTCTTAACGGCTCTTGTGGACCACTTTGAAACTGTATGTGATGAAAACCATAAATAAACTACTAACTAGCCTTGGCATAACTCCCTGAGGAGTATCTATTGATATGGATGTTGGCTACAGATAAAAGTATCATTATGTCTTGGTGGTGATAATATTGGCATGAGGTTTTAATCCATAAGTGTGAGGGCAAATGAGACTTTTTCAAAGGAGAATATTCTCTTGGATCATTCACTGGCCTTGGAGCTCTAGATATTGAAAGTCTATTTGTGACACGGCTTTTATTTATTTCTTTGACTGGTGGTTAAATGTTAATAGGAATCAGAATACTTATCTCAGAAGTGTCTTAGGATTCTAAATCTACTCTGAAAATATGTGGGGTTCAAGTATCTAAATTAAATGGTTTTGTTTGGGTTTTTTGGGGGGGAGGTTGGTACAATTTTAATTAAGTTGTGTGCTGTGTAGTAGCAGGAGAACATACTGTGATCAGCCTCAGAGTCAGCCACACTCTCTGGTCTACCTACATATGCTAAATGTATAGAGATCATGTCTTTACCAGTGGGCGGTTGGCATTCTGGATAAGGAGCTGCCTCTGAGTCAGCTCTAATGGATTTAATTCTCCTGCTCGAGCAATAGTGGTTTACACTTCGAAAGTGCAAAGCCCTTCTGGGTTGTGTTGCTCTAGATAAAGTATTACATGCAATACAAACCCATAGTATGCTTCATAGGCTGATTTAATAACCACGTTATGCTCTCAGCTTTAATGTGCTAAAGAACAGCCAGGGCTATGACAGCTTGCTGAACAAGAGGAGTGATTTGGAACCCTTACTTGCAGAGTGTGTCTGCCTGAACAGCCCAAATTGCAGCCTCTGTGAGAGTAGTGGCAATTAATTACATATTACTGCAAAATTCTGGCCTGGATTCCCATCTTGGTCCCATGGAGGAAGGAAGCACAAAACCGAGAGTGGTACAAAGTGAATCAGAAGATTAAGAGAGGATGAAAAGCTTTGCTGGAGATGAGCTTTTGTGAGTGACACGTGGCTTGAGAAAAGATGCTGGTACCTGGTGTGGGGACACAACTCCATGTGGTTGCTCCCTGAGAGCCCAGCTCTTGCCTTGGCTGTACAGCTGTGTGAAGTGGTGGGATTAGAGCAGAAATGCACACGTATTTCCTTTTTCCCTTACTTTGGTAGACTGGTCACACTTTAGCTGTGCCATCTCTGTAATTCTTGTTATTGGAATAAGCAATGTAGAACACTGGACACTGGTCTGTCTCGGGTTTGTTCTAGCAGAGGTTTTGTGGAGGTGCTGGAGTGCCATGTGTATGTAGAACAGCAGAGCCATTTCACAATTCTTTCAGTTTGAAATACTACTCTGAGGAACAAAAGCTCCAAGACTGCAGCCCAAGCAGTCTAGTTATTAATTATGATGCTCATTTTTTGGGACATGTAGTCTTTTGCCCACTTGGAGCTTAATGGGCCTGCCCAGCCTGATTTCTGCAGGATGATCATTTATCAAAGTACATGCCTTGACTAGCGAACAGTTACCAGTCTCTAGGACTTTTTTGACCTGCTGAAATCAATAGTAATCTCTGAGCAGAGGCTGTAAAGAAGCAGCAGCAGGACCATTGCTCCTAGACTAGGATATGAGGCAGACATTCTCAGTGTTTCTGGAATATTGCAGTGACCTCTGGATAAGGTTTTTTTTTCCTTTGGGTTTTTTGCATCTGCCTTATTCACTACGTGACTGTTGCTTTTCCTTTTCCTTTTTAGTTTCTTTGCATTGCTGCTCCTCTGCCTGATAAGTATGTCCATGAACTACAGAAAAATGAGTTATGCTTTTAAGTATCTCAATTAAGACTTTAATTAAACACTTCTCCCTCCTCCCCCTATTTTCTCAGAGTATTTTTCACTGACATGATGGTAACATCTAAACCTGTTCTTAAAAGCTGGTGTCTAAGCAATCTTCTTGTGCTTAAAAATGAACATATAGATGTCTTTCCAAGCACTCATGCCCTGACATAATAAACCTTCACATCACCACTGAGACCTGTGAAGTTTGAGCAGCAGCAAGTGAGGTGAACTGCCTCAGGTCAGAGGGAATTGGTCTTGGAGCAGGGATTGGATCTAGTCCTCTTGAGGCAGTATGAAGTCTGGTTCTTGAGGAATGTCTCGAAGTACATCTGAAAAGTTGGTTTGTATTTAAAAAGTAAAGTTACTTATTCGTGACACAGTCATTGCAGAAACAGCATCTATTTGTTAAGAATAAGAAGTGTCTTAATGGCCTAATGGCCTGCAGAGAATTTTCCTCAGAGCTGAAATCCTCTAGTGGTGATTGCAAACCTCTCCTCTGTGGTGGATAATATATGTACCGGGAAATTGAATTAGAGCTTCTTATTCCCAGACAGCTCCAATGAGACTTGGGTAACTCCACTGGGTAACTGCAGGGTTGCCTCTGTGGGATGTCTCTGCTATTCCCTGGTTCCCAAAGCCACCCAAAACATCTTGGTGCCCTCCTGGCCAAGACCCTCAACAAAAGGGTGTATGCTGGCAGTATGAAATTTTGGGGTCCTTATAGCCTGGTGAGGAAAAACACTCCTATGAGGAACCTTCATTTCCAAGGTTGCTGTGTCACATGTTCTCTAATACTGAAAACCATCAGCACTTCCTATTCCCTACTAATTCTAAGAGACATTCAACTGACACAGTATGGGGATGAATTCTCTGCTGTGGTGATGGTTTAAAGCAGGATCCCTCTAGAACTGCCCAGTGGTTCACAACTGGCTTCCCTGCTCCTTCCTTCTGATGTGTGCCGAGCCCTTGTCACCCCATGAGCAGAGTGTGGTCACAGAGGCTGATGGGGCTTGCCTTAGATCCTGGCTCTGTGGGTTTTTATGAATTAGTGGAAGTTGCTTGTAAGAAAAAAGATGCCTCCATTTCCCCACTCATAAAATGGAAGTTCTGCTTCTCTAAATCTCATCGTACTTGCCAAATGTTTCTAGATAAACAGATGAAAAGGAGCTCAGAGGAGGAATCTCAAGGGATAGGAATTAGCCATCAGCAGACCTTCAACTGGAGTTAATGAGATGGAGAATTAATAACCCCATGGGTGGGTCGAGCTACACTAACTATGTACCTGTGTGCATAATTGATGACCCCCCTGGTGCAGAGATCCGCTTGCCAATGTCCTGGCTCGGGTTATGCTCACCTAGTCACCTGGCACACCTGTAATTAATCCCTCTGTGCACATATGGCAGGCAGGTCCTGTGGCTTTCTGTCAGGAATTCAATCCCATTCTTGCTCCTGGTGTTCAGTTCCCCTGCTTGTAACCGAGATGAGAAGGCAGGACTGCTGTCTGCTCAGCCCCTGGGAAGGTGCTTCAGTGTCCAAGAGCTGAAACCAGAGCCAAGACCTTCTCCCAGGGGCTGAACCACTCCTTGCAGAGTGGAGGTGAGTGCTGGGGGATTTCTTGGCTTCTGTGATGGAAACAGCCCTGTGGTGAGGAGCTGAGGAAGGTATCTGGGCATGTACGGCACAATGTCACTGAGGAACGAAGCACAGAGGGGGAAGTGCAGCAGCTTGCAAGGTAGGGATGCTAAATCTGCCCTAAATTTCCATAATTAACACATCCAGGTGTTTGGCACAGGGGTAATCTGTTGTGTTGGGAATATGTGCGATCCATGTAAAAGAAAGTACAGTCAGGCACTTTTCTCAGAGTAGTTCTAAGGCCTTGGCATTTTGGACAAATTGTAGGGACTTTTTTTGAGTCTGGAGAGAAAACCTGTGCAGTTTCTCTAGCTTTTACATCTTTCTCCATTGCAGTCAGCCTGTGCACTGTGAAACCAGCTGGTGCCTTCTCCCCTGGTAGCTCCTGCCTTGTGCTGTGGGGTAAAACAATCCTCCCAGAGTGCTAAAATCTTCTGTGATGGAAGGAGCTAGACAGACTGTACAAGTCACTGTTTACGTTCCAGATAGGACATGCTGCACCCGAAGCTGAGTAATGAATCTGAATTAAATCCCTCCTGGTAGGCTGATGCTCCTCAAGTGACTGCAGCCGAGCTGCCTCGGCTTACACGAACTGGCAACGTGACTGTTGATTTGGGCTGCTTTATTTCTAGAACCTCCTTTGTAAATAATATCAGTCCTTGGGGCAAAAACTCCACTTTTCCCCACTGGTTGGGCAGGTGAGGTTGGGACTTGTGATTTTTGGCTTCTGCAGAAAGCCTGGGCTGCCTCCCTTGCTCTGCTCCCTGGAGTTGCTCAGGGCTCTGGCCAAGCTGCAAGTCCTGGAAAGGTCCAACTCCGAGCAGAAGCTTTCTGGTCCCAGCTGAGTCTGCTTCCTGGGCAATGAGGTGGTATTTTGTCGGGCTGTGGTGTCTGGGGCCAGCTACTTGTGCTTCAACTTCTCCAGCATGCTCTGGGCTGCAGTAAGAAAACTGCTGATGATCTTGCCTAAGTACAGTTTAAGAAAAAACAAGCCCAGCTTGTCTCTGCAATGTGCCTTGTTTCATGCTTTAATAACATCAAGAGGATTTTCCTGCAGTGTGTCCTGGCCAGATCAGATGAACGCAGAAGGCCACTTGTGTCTTGTTTCTTTGCTCTGTCATCTCCAGGTCTCCTTTACTCCATTTGGGTTTTTATTGAAGGCTGTTTGAAAACACTGGGGAAAGAGCTGATTGTGATTGATTTCAGCAATTCTCATATCTCTCCCTCCCAAAAAGCATCCTGATGCAGCAGAGCTGTATTGTCTTTCAGGTGATGGACGTGGTAAGAGACCTGCAGAGAACATGGCAGGGCCATGGTTCATTGATTCAGGGCACTTAATCTTCAGTTTATACTGAGTTTTGTGTTGAGACACAGCAACTGTAAAAGTGACAAACACTGGTCCAGTGCCTTGTCATGTGATATGTAAAAGGAGATAGACGTGTGGTTTCTGAAATTCTCTGCTTTTCACACCATTAAAATGTGATTTATAAAGCAGTCAAACTTTTTTTCCTGACTGTTCTTAGACCAAGAGAAACCACGAGCACCTCCGCTGTGATGGTTGGTGATTCCTTTCTGGAGCTCTTTTGTAGACCCCTGTCTGCAGAAAAGCATAAAAGAAATCCCTTTCAAATTTAGGATAGTAAATTCTGTTAAAAATGTTCAAATTCTGAGTAAAAAATGCTGCTTTCCTCAGCTGAGTTTCCATCAGCCCCTGAATCACCAGCAAAAGTGTGTCCTTCAGACTGCAAACAAATTCTTGCATCCATCTCCATGTAGGTCTCCATTGTAAGTCCTGTGGCTGAGGGAGCTTGGGGGGTTCAGCCTGGAGAAAAGGAGGCTCAGGAGGGACCTTCTCACTCTCTCCAACTCCCTGACAGGAGGGGGGAGCCAGGTGGGGGTCGAGCTCTGCTCCCAGGGAACAAGTGATAGGAGAAGAGGAAATGGCCTCAAGCTGTGCCAGGGGAGGTTCAGGCTGGATATTAGGAAGAATTTCTTTGCAGAAAGGGTTGTCGGGCATTGGAAGGGGCTGCCCAGAGAGGTGGTAGAGTCCCCATCCCTGGAGGTGTTCAAGGAACTACTGGATGTGTTGTGTAGTGCTCTGGTCTGTTTGACAAGGTGGGGATGGGTCACAGGTTGGACTTGATGACCTTGGAGGTCTTTTCCAACCTAAATGATTCTGTGATTCTGTGATGTTTATGATTCTATGATTCTATATGCACAACTCTAATGTATGGGAATTTCCTTCTGACTGCAAGATGAGTGACCTCCTCCAAAAACTTTCTTCACCTTGGCTGCTTCCAGGTGTAGCCGAGATACATCCAACCTCTTTGAAAGTCCTTGTTTTAGGGGCACCTGCCCAAGGAGACATTTTCCAGACCTAATTCTCGAAGCTTTCCTGTAGCCAGCAGTGGTTTCCACTGTAATGGCAGGAGGGAGAGGGCACAGAGCCCAGAGAGATGTTGGGCATCGTGTGCCAAAGGGCAGGCTGAGAGCACGGCTCCTCCCACACTGAGGGCTCTGTGTGCAGGTACAGAACTGCCGCCCGGGTTTTCGACGCGTGCTTGCAAAAGTGGCTCTTCTGAGGATGCAGTGATACACTTGGAGCCGGGCCAGCTGTCTGCATTTCAGAGAGAGATTCAAGGCACTCTCCTCCTGTGTACCTCCCACAGCACACCCAAAGCCTGCAGGCACCTGCTCCAACCACACGCCTCGTTGTTGTGGGTCTGGGCTTAGGTAACAGCACAGCTTCTGTTCCTTTCAGGAAGAAAGAGGGAGATGAATACAGGAGGCCACGTGTGTCTAATTTATTCATTCTGTCATCTCCCTGGCTTCTCTTTATTCCCTTCTTGTTTTGTTGAAGGCTGTTTGGAGGCACTTGGGAACGAATCAGTAACAGCACAGTACACGCTGTGCACTCGGTGATTAGCTTGGATGCAGGATAAACATAATATCTCCTACTAAATTTATTTCTTTTTGGTGAATTCGTTATCTGGTCGCAGACAGCAGGGACTGAGACCAGTGAAATGCAACATGCAATGATATGGGGTAGGCTATGAATTTAAAACCTTTGCTTGCCCACCCAGGCACCACATTTTTTATTTTGTTTCCTCTTTTTTTTTTTGTTCTTTTCAGTCCCCAGAATAGTAATCAGCTGGAGATAGGGGTTTTCTACCCACTACTTTTCTCAGAGGAGTTGTGCTGGTATAGTGGATGCTGCCTGTGATAACCCCTCCTTCAAAATATGGAGTTTTTAAAATAGTCATTTTTGGAGTTTCTCATTCATTTCCCTTTCCAGTCTTTATTCAGGAAAAAAGTGAGATGTGGGTGAGTCGCAAAGGACACTGTCTGGGAACCTCTGCCCCGAGTTGAAGTGAACCGGAGGAAATGAGGCAGGAGTTGTGCAGAGCATTGGCTGCTTGGGTCTCAAATCACAGATTTTCCTCCACCATTTCTTATTTCAGGGGCTCGAACTTTTCACAGCAGAGATGCTCACAGTGTCTGTGCTTGTCACAGGCACACGATGTGCTCTGCTCCTCCTGCCCAGCCCAGACCTGCTGCTGGTACACACGACATGCCTCAGCCAGACAGACTGCTCAGCCAGCCACGTGCACTTCCTGAAATCCAAGGGATTTTGCTCAGTGATGCATGTGGGAATTCCCTCCCTGGCTTCAAAGTTTCTAGGGTTTTTTTTTTTTGTTGTTGTTAACATTAAGAAGAGAATTAAAGCACCAACCAAAAAAGTGTGAGAAATCTCCAAGAATCAGAGATTTGTTTTCATTTAAGTTCACAAATTCTGTAAAGAATAAGCAGGAAAACATGATCTTCACTGTTGTAATTTCTTTATAGGAAACAGCCTGGGCCCTGTAAGTGGGGCCACAACTTGAGGTGTGTGTGGGGGATGTGTGTTTTTGGGGAATGGAGGGGAGCTGAGCACCAAGCAGCTGAATTCCCTGTATTCCAGGTGGATGGGACAGGGGAGCAGGCTGGGTCTCCCTCTCACAGAATGCCAGTTCATCCCCTGCCCCCAGCCAATACAGTCTCCTGCAGTCCACAAACCCTCTTCTTTTCCAGAAATCAGGATGGATCTCTTGGTTTTAGGTGTTTTCCCCCTAATTTAGTTTCAGAAAGAGTGAAATCTGTTAAACTGCCAAGCACAACAAACAGTGGAGTATCCTGTCGCCTGTGAGTCTACCCCTGTGAGCCCTTCTCTGGTCAGGACTTATCTCTGAGGTTGGAGCCCAGCCTGAGGTTTGGATAACTTTGCATTTACAATTTAGAATACAACAATAAACAAGCAAACAACAGCCCCTTTCCCAGACACACACACACACACACACACACACGTACACATATACACACTGAGCAGTGCTTAATTCTTGCTGTCCATGGGCCTGGGGGCTGTTTATATACAGCACTGCATGTTTATATACGGAGTTCATCTTCTCAAGTGAAGACAGATTAAGCAGCGGGGTGAATAGACCAGTTATGTGAACTGTGGGATTTCCAGCCTAGAAATACTGCCAAGACCAAGCCAGACAAATTGGTAGCACAGCAGTGTTTCTCATTAATGTACATGGAAAGTTGTGCCTTGCTGATAATGCACAACAGCATCCTGTTGGGAGGTTTGGGAACCCATCTGGGGGCAGCCATCAGAGCTGTTTTCCAGGCTGGATTGAGTCGTCTTGCTTTCCCCTGTGTTTTCTCCTCTGACAATCTTGCAGAGGAAAAAAAAAGTGCAACTCCCCTGCATTGACATCTTAAAATATGTGGGAATATCAGTATGTGAGTGGTATGGTTTGCTGAATAGAAATAAGATTATTATATCCTCCCTTCCCTCCCTGCAGCCGTTCATTGCTGTGTGTGGTTTATTGGGTAAGTGGTTGTGGTGCCCAACTTCCATCCCAGGACAAATTATTTCAAACTTGAAAATAAGATTACCTACCATAATTTCAAGTGGTGGTTTTCTTAGCTGCTGCCAAGTGAAGATGCTGATGCACAGATTTGTGGGTTGGCTGCTTTTGTATTCTGTATGGAGTGCTCTCCTTCTCTCCCCGGCCTCTGCACTTTTAACACTTCACCTTCTCCCAGAGACAGCATAAAAGAGCAACAGGCTTGTGTCCTGACCTGGGAATTGGTTGATTAAACTGCTGGGAACTTCTGGGGAAACAGAAGAAAAGAAAAGAACCATGTCTCTGTGTTCCCATTCCTAACCATTTTTTTTCCCTAATGTTTTTTTCCCCCCTCCTTGTTTTGGAAAAATGCATTCTTGGTCCACATGCTTGTTTATGGCAGACTCTGGAGCAGAGGGTGTGTCTCTGATGTCTGGCACAAAAGGTTACAGTCACCATCACCCAAACAACAAAAGGCCACTTGGCCTAGTTGTTTGGGGACCAAAACCCCAGCAATCCCTGGTGGACTGGACTGGGAGGTGCCCTTCTGTTTTTCCTTGGAAAGTGCTTTGCGTCGTCAAGCTGGCTCTTGGCCCCCAGACTTGCTCTCCCTCGCTGCCCGTGATGTTCACCTCCAGGATGTCGTGGGCTTTGTCCTTATTTAAAAGGCAGCTGCTATTTCTGGCAAGTGCGCACACGGCGCCTCCGTGTATTGGATTTGTGGGGAAAGCCCCTGATAAGACACACAATTGCACCGTGGCTGAGGGGTTTGTGTGCCAGGGCTGGCTGGTTCCAGCAGCGTTTGCTTTGGGACATTCTTGCCTTCCTTTGTGTTGGAGGAGGAAGCTGGCAAAGGCCTCACATTGTTCGGAGCTGGACAACAACAACTCCTGGCTTGGGTGGAACTGGGCTGGGGCTTTTAACCTGCTCCATCATGATGGATTGATAGGAATAGTGCATTAGACTGTCTTGGAGGATGACCAGAAACCAGCAAACCTCTCCTTCCCTGTCTTGGTGCTATGGGTCAGGCATCTTGGCATTAGATGAGCAGCCTCTTTCTCTTACCTGGCTGAAAGCACCTTTCCACTATCTGTAGAAGCATCACATATCTTATGAAGTGACAATACCAAAACTTTCTGCATATTTTGGGCCATTTTTCACCCCATTAACATCTCTCTCTCTGCCCATTAGTGAGTGATCTAGTCACAGACTGTCATTAGGATCAATGCAGGAATGCTTCTTGAAGAGCTAAAAAGCTGTAGCTGGCATTATTTTCTCCTTCCCTGACAGGATTTCTTGAGAGGGGTTGTGTTGCTTCAGGGGATGAATAATATGGGTCAGCCCGTCCCAAAATCAGTCTGAATTCCTTCTAGTAACTGTCACGTCTGCAGCTGCTGTGTTGTGCCTGACTGCTGAAATGACAGAAGAGATAGCTCTGATTCATGGAAGGGAGTAAGAAAAGTGATTAAAGTTATGAGCTTGGATTTGGTATAGAGATACCACAGAAATGCCCAGGGATGAGTAAATATAGTTTTGACCCTGAAATGACAGTAATCTGCATGGAAAGACTTTGCCCTACAGGGCAGCTTGAATTCAGAACAGTATCTGGAGATGGATGAGGTGCTAAATTGCTGCAGGGCTTCACTGGTCCTGTTGCCACAGCTCAGCAATGACTGCCCAATGTCTGTCCATCATTGCTTGTGCAGAATGGCCCAGGATGAGTGCAGGAGTGTTGTCCATCTAGCTAGAGCAAACCTGGGGGAATATTTATGTGCCAGTGAGTGATTCTCAGCTATCTGGGGAGCTCTGTCTCATCTCACTCTTTGCTTTTATTTTATTTTATTTTTTTTTCTTTAAACACACATATTCCTCTTATCTCTCCCAAATTCTGTTGAGTTACCTCCGATTCTCAGCAGCAGCTGCCTGTGAGTCTCTGTGCCAGTCTTTAAGGCTTCTCTGAGAGTTTTTCAAGAGGATATGGTGTAATCTTGCCTGGGAGCTCTGCAAAGTGGGGTCACCTGAAGCTGGGAAGCTACAGGAAGGCTTGGAGAGCACAAGCGCCCTGAAAGGAGGAGGTAGGACTTACATTATATGTAAAAACTTCACAGTGCTCTATGCAGGCAGCTTGGAGTGGGATTGTAAAGTTGTCCAACTTGGCAAGAAAGCCCTCTTGGCTATTTAGTGTTTTTTCCTTTAGAAAAGCACAGTTCTTATCTTGTGAAAATATACATATTTTCTCCATAAAGACAGAATTTTCCTAGTTAAACATCCTGGCTCATCTGCTCCAAGAAACATCATCCTTTCGTTATTTGGCTTTATTTGCCAGATTTTTATAATTATTAAATAGAACGTGAAACAGTGAAAATAGCACTTTATGAGATTGGTTCAACTTTATAAACATCTTAATTCTGTGAAAGTACCTTTCTGACTTGCTATTCTCTGTCAGGAGTTACATAGCAACCACCTGCCCTCTTAGGTCCTGTCTTGAACCGAGTATTTTTTGTGATGAAGATGAACTTGACTTAAAAATAGATATTTTGCCCCGATGAGTCATTTTTCCATGGAAAAATATGTAGTTGGAGTACGACTAAACTCTTCACAAGTTTGATCTATAATGGACATTTCTTGACATATCTCAAATGTTTTGGGCAGGGACAGCTGAATTAAAACTAAGGGCTGGACTAAGTGATACTCACTTCCCATCCAGAGGTGTGCCTGACATGCCCACAGCTTGGAAGGCAATGGATTTTTGCAATTTACTCTTTTACCTAAAGGCTGTTCCTCTGCCCCCACAATAAAAGCAGCTTTGTCAGGGATCCCATGGAAGGGAGGAGGAGGATTCCACCTGGTGTGGAACATGTGTGTGTTTGTACAGGACCATCTCTCAGGTGAGCTCTTTAACCCCTGGGCTGGGAGGTAAAAGAGAAACTTCTCCAGCTGTTTTGGAGGAGTCTGATCCTTTGGAGTCTAATCCTTTGCTTGCCTTTGCCAGTTTCCCAAGTATTTTGCTCGAGGACAAACAAAACATTGTATCTGAGACACATTAACTGTTCAAACTGACAGATCGGGTTTAGATTAGATATCAGGAAAAAATTCCTCCGTCTGAGGGTGGTGAGGCCCTGGCACAGGTTGCCCAGGGAAGCTGTGGCTGCCCCATCCCTGGAAGTGTTCAAGGCCAGGTTGGGTGGGGCTCGGAGCAACCTGGGATAGTGGAAGCTGTCCCTGCCCATGGCAGGGGGTTGGAATGGGATGATCTTTACAGTCCCTTCCAACCCAAACCATTCAATGATTTTATGATTCACAGGTTTTTCAGTCCAATAAGAAGGAGAAAATAAAATACTTTGGGGGCATTCTGAAATTACACCACTTAAAAATCGGTTCTCCCTCTGTCCCTGTTTGCAGAAGGCAGTGCAAAGCACTACTGATTTGCATAGCTATGTTTTAAAATACAGTAGGTCTTCCAGTGGTCTGGTAACCCAAGGATGCTTCCCCCAATTACATCTCCCTTTGGAGAGTTGTTGTTTCCAGTTGGTGTAGGAGAGGTGGGGAAGTGGAGGTTATCCTCTGAATATTGAGGGAGGTTATCCTCTGAGTATTGAGGGACACCAGTGGAAGGAAGCAGCAGGGATTAAAGAATTAAGAGGAAGCTGATGAGAATTCTTTAGCTAAATGACAGCTAATGTGGGGGAGATGAAAACTTCTCACAGATGCTGATGCCAAAGGCTAACACCTGATGGGAGTTAAACCAGAGCAGATTTTTCTCAACTTTTTTCAAAAGTTTGGCTCCTCTGCCATTGTGTGACCTCCTGAGTCAGCACCTCAGGTCCCTTCAGGGTGGGACAGAAATAGCTGCAGTGATGGGCTGTGGGTGTAGAAGTCTCCTGCTCTGAAGGAGCTGAGTTGTGGCTGACAGCATAGGCACTTTGCACAGCCCTAATTAGTGTGATCACTTATAGTTTCCAAGCACAGCTGCTTCTCCTCCCAATCCCAAAGGAGCCACAGTGCTTCCAGTAGCATGGTCCTACAGGGCTCCTCTCAGAGTCACAGAATCACTGAGGTTGGAAAAGATCTCCAAGATCATCGAGTCCAAACTGTGACTGATACCCACCTTGTCAAACAGCCCAGAGCACTGAGTGCCACATCCAATTGTTCCTTGGACACCTCCAGGGATGGTGACTCCACCACCTCCCTGGGCAGTCCCTTCCAATGCCTGACAACCCTTTCATGAGGAAATTCTTCCTGATGTCCAACCTTAACCTCCCCTGGCACAGCTTGAGGCCATTTCCTCTCATCCTGTCCCTTCTGCTGCTCCAGCCCTGCCAGGAGGAGCCAGGATGCAAATATGCTTCCATCCTTCTTCTTCTGTGCTCAGGAAGAGAATGGGTGTTGAGAACTGCAGTGGAGTAAAATGGGATGAAGTTTTCTTGCCACAGGAGGCTTAAAGTGCTGAAGGAAGGTGTTGGGTGTCCCAATGCTTTGTACACTGATGAGACCAGGCAAAGTCCCTAGAGAACAGCCCATTGTTTGTGGAGAAGATTCCTGTGTCCAAGCTGTGTGAGAGGTGAAAAATATGCTGGGTTGTATTCACTGAGGCTGTGCAAGACCCAGAGTTGTTCATCCCACAGTGGCTCCTCTGTGCTGCCTGTGGATAAGGCAGAAGGGTGAAACCCCTCCTGAGCTCCTCTCAGGATAGTAAAGTTTTTACTCTCTCAGGCCAGCTCAGCCATGGGGTTTTTTTTTTTTGCCCTTAAGCCTCTCTCTATCTCACTTTCAGCAAACTACAGATATCCATTCATAACAGACCCTTCGCATTGTTTGTGCAAATATGTTTATATCTAGTTATATCTGTTTTGTCTCATGGGATTTCTCTGTGAAATCTATTTGGTAAACGAGACTTTCATCCCCTAAGGTCCTGCAAATTTCTTGTGCAACCTCTTGTCTTTGTGTTTTGTGTTATGCCTGCTTTTTTTTTTAGGCTAAACAGATAACCTTGAGGCCCAGTGTGATTTTCTTTCGCTCTTAGTCCTTTTATAAGATCATGGGACTCTGTGAAATATGTATTCTTCAGTGGTTATGAAGAAAAATAAAAATTCCAAGTATCCCTGAGGAGGGGAAATAAAGGCAGCAGCAGGGTTTTGTTAACATTTAAGCAGAATAAGCCAAGAGACTGACACTGTCCAGATGGAAAGACCCACTTCCTGGCTGTAAAGATAATTCACTAAAGGAAACATTAGCTGTGGCTGCACTGGCGATGAGAAACACAACCACTGCCAAGAATTCACCCCAAGCCCAGTGGGAGCTGCCTCTTTCTCTTTCCCCTGTGCTAAGGATTCAAGTTTACTTAGTTGGGAAATATGCCTAGCATTTCCTGAGGAGATGTGGTGGCCCTCTAGGTACAGCACTTATGTGGCCTCTCAAGAGCTGGGCTAGTTTCTTGCTGTGCAAGAATCATAGAATATCCTGAATTGGAAGGGACCCATGAGAATCATCAAAGTCCAGCTCCTGGCCCTGCACAGGACACCCCAATAGTCCCACCATGTGCCTGAGGGTGATGTCCAAACGCTCCTTGAGCTCTGTCAGCCTTGGGGCCGTGACCACTGCCCTGGGGAGCCTGTTCAGTGCCCAACCACCCTCTGGGGAAGAACATTTTCCTGAGATCCAACCCAAGCCTCCCCTGATACAGCTTCATACCATTCCCTCGGGTATGAGACTATGGTTGACCACAAGGAAGCGGTGTAGGTCTGGGTTTGCCAAGGTGTAAGTGCCCAGCTCCCTGCTGGAATTGCTGGTCCTGGTCGTGGAAGTCCTGTATTGTTCCCTGGCTGGGAGCTGCTGATGGTGCCCAGGATGCTGGAGATAGGAAAAGCATGTCATGGAAACCTCTGTGCCAGATGTCCACACAGGGTGCTGGAGCAGAGTTTTGTTATCTCAGCTTTGTGACGCCCAAAAGTGCAGCACTCCAGGTGTCAGGGCTTGGAATTGTGTCTCTGCAGCAGGTATTTCAGAACTCCCTTAGGAGGAGGCTGTTTAGAAAAAGGATGAGATAGGTGTGAAAAAAAAGCAAACATTTTTGGGTTTGGTTGGAGGAGTTATATACAGCAGAGTGTTTTCCTGATTAACCCACTCTGAGCTCTCTTCCCAGTGGGAACAGCTGAACTGGCTGTGCCAACTCTTCAGCTGCCGTCAGCGGGCAGAGGATTTGATGAGATCACATTTGTCTGTGTGTAGTTTTCTTTCTCCAAGGTATTCAATAGCCTTTTAAGTTGTGAAATTAACTGAGCAAATTGAACACTAGGCCATAGATCAAGAATTATTGGCTTCTAATTTAATGTGGAGGTGAGCACAAGATGAATTGCAGCGTGTATTTAACGCTCCGAATTTAGACCACCTCACTGTGACATCCACGGCACATTAATTCGCTTACTCAAAATGACTGAATTCATCACAGGCCTGATGGTTCCATCCAGTGGGTGTGCCTCAGACTGGAGGTGTTTCACAGCTTTTTCTTTGTTGCCATGGCAGGGATAAACACTTTAATGCACTTGGTTTTAGATGTTGGAGGTTTTCCTGGATGTCAGATTGAACCTAATGCGTAGGACAAATTGAACCCAATGCGTAGGATAAATTTAAGACCTGTTAGGTTTGTGGTTTTTTGGTGATGTTGGGTGCTCTGTTCCACCTGGGAACATCCCTTTGTTAACTAGTCATGGCTGTTCTCTCTGACTGAATTCTGGAAATTAAATCTTAAAAATATCGTCTATGTGGGATCTATTTTGGTTTGGATTTTTATAGAAGTTTATGAATTTTATTTTTTCTCTCTAAAAGAGATCTGGATTCAAATACTTCCTGATCATCCTGGCTTTACAGGCAAAGTGATGTAAAAAAGTGACACTAAGCATGTAGCTTCTCTGGGAAAACTAAGAGCCTGTTTGCAGGGCAATGACAATGGATATATTCTGTTCTTTAGGACGAGGTTTTGGAGTGGTTTGCCTGTTTCTGTATGTTACAAAAGCAATACAGAGAAACAACCTCTTGATACCACCATGCCCCTGAAATGGGATTCCCAACCATCCTTCCTACCAAAGTGGTGACTGCTCACCATGACATGCTTCAGGCAGATGCTCCATACAAGGGTTGGCTTTTCCAGCCTTGGACCTGTGTTGGAAGACCAGGGGTATTTTCTGTCAAGTCTTTTCAAAGTTTTTCATTGATCCAGACTTCCTCTCTCTCGGCTCAGGTCACTCAAAATCTTCTGTCCCTTTGTTGCACATTGAAAGCAGTCCAGAAATGTTGCTTTTCTATTTATGAATTTTTCTATTGTCCTGTCAGAGCTAGTTAGGATCTGGTGTGTCACAAGTTCACTATTGTCTTCTGATCCCCTTGTAAAGGGCATAATTTGTCATGTTGAGCTCTGGAACAGGTCCATGATGCACTTGCTGGTGCTTGGACACCCTCTGTATCATGCTGGGCAGAGCCAGTACAGCCCCACAGCAGGAAGAGCTGCTGTTCTGTGGCCTGGGATTTTTTTTGCAACTTATGTATTAGGTTTTCTCTCTTCTGTTTTTTTGTTTGTTTGTTTGTTTGCTTTTCTATTTGACATGCCAAAGAGGTTGTGTAACTAACTCATAAAATTGACATCACCCAAGAAGAACCTGGGCTGCCATCAGTTTTGAGATCACAGGGGAAAACAGCATTTGTTTCTTGAAAAGGATGTTTCTGCCTGACAGAAATAACTGTGCAATGTGGGTCAGTGTGACATGACTGGCAGTTTTCCTAGGAACGAATAAACCAAAAAATGTTACAAGTCAACACTGAGGTGTTTTGTCCAAGTGCCAGGAAAAAGGAACAGGGCAAAAGTGATGGCAGGCAATATTGCAGATCAGAACTGAGAGATGAGAGCTGCTACTGGGACACGGGTGAGAGGATGGATAGCTGATGTTTCCTGTCAGAGGCAATGTAGTTGGGAAATAGAAGGAGAGGAATGACTGATCAAAATGACAGTGAGGACAACACTGTGGAGGTGTTGTGGTTGCACATCAACAGGACCAGGGTGGGGTTTGCTCAAGGTGAGAAGAGGGGGGACATGGAGGTGGACTGGTCCCTGCATGACAGCACTGCTCTGCTGGGCTTTACTGGAAGGCCTTGCACCCTAGTTTGTTTATAGCCAGATTCCCAGTGGTGCCAGTCCTGGGCTTTCTGCATCAGGCTGGGATGCAAAGGTCCCTTTCCTTCCCAGGGCAGAGGCTTCTAGTGCCATGGTTGCTGGGATATCTGGGAATCATCTCTGAGGCTGTGTAGGAGTGCAGAGGGGCACACACATCTGTATGTCAGTGCTTTAGATCTGTAACTCACAGGTTGACCCATAAAAATATGTTTGCAATGGGCTTGGTAGGGTTGTGCTGCATTTGGAGAGCTGGAGAGGAAAAGAGAGGTGGGAGCTGGTCTGTGGGGGGGTCAGTGTATTTTGCTGTCCCTGTGGGGTGTGTGAGGCATGTGAGAGCACTGGACACACACTGCAAGAGGAAGGGCAGTGGTCTGAAAACAGGGAAGAAAACTGGGGGCTGGGGTGGGGGAAAGGGCAGAGGAAGCTGAGGAGGAGGTTCTGGCTGTTTTCCAGAGCCAGGGCTGCCTACAGCCTGGCCAGCAAGCTCAGCCTCTGAGTTTCTGGTTCATATGCCCCTATGGCATCAAGCCAAGCTTCTGTGAGACAACCTGGAAACCTGTCAGCCACTACTTCAGGATTGACCCTTGGCACTTCACGTTTGCTTTCAAACATCTGTTCAGCAAATGACAGGAGGTAGTTCCTTGACAAGGGGTGAAATGGCAGAGTTTGCTGGAACCTCTGAGCTGAGCAACCTTTGCTGGGGTTTGGAATGGAGCACACGGACAGCCCCTCTGGTGCTCTGTTGCAGCAGTTCCATTTTCCAAGAGTATCCAGCTCAAGCCAAGGGAGTTCCCCTGACTGCCTGGTCCTCACTGACAGAGCTGCACTCGTGGCTTTTGGGGCTGGGTCTGAGCTTGTGCCAGTTGGCACTTTTCAGCTCCAAACTGTTATGATTTGCTCCAGATGGTGTGTGTGAGCTGCCATGCCCTGAGTTAGCCAGTTGCTCAGCTCAAGCTCTTGCTCCTGGCGTTTCATATGCAACCATTCAGTTGCCTATGGAACATGAGAGAAGGAGATCCTGGGCTTTTGTAAACTCCAAAAAGTCTGTGTTTCTGCCCACTTCAGACTTTAATCATTACCCAAAGAATGTCTTAAGGCCAGAATAAAAAAGACATTGTTGCCCCAAAGAGCTTGCAGCTGAAATGGAAGCGTTCAGCCGAAAGGGTGGAGGCTGGAAAGACTAATGGCAAAGTGTCAGTGATCTCAAGTTTAGATTGAAGTGCCCTGGATTTGTTTAGACTTGGTTTCTCTGCTTTCCCTCATGTGTTTTCTTAATGCCTTCTGAAGGGGAAAAAATATTTGTGAGGAATGTTTGGAGTAAATTGCTGGGAGAAGTTGGAAGAGCAACATGCAATGCCAGAGAAGGGACTGAGAACTGTGGCTTGGGATGCAAGGAGCTGGTGGGTGAGACCAGGGAAAGAAGCAGAAAGGTGAAAAACACTTTGAGGAAAGGAATTTGCTGCCTCTGGTGACTCCTTGTCCTGAGTCTCCTCCAGCATCCAGCTTCTGTGAGCCTTTATGTGCTCTCTGTAATCTCTTCTGCTTGTCAGCCACCTCCTTGGGGAAACCACTGGGTCTCTCTCAACATGAACTGTAGGACCCCATTGGGCCTGAGAAGAGGACAAGGGAGATATAACATGTAACATGGATATAACATGTAAAATTAGGATGAGCTGTCATCAGAGGGGAGGACATGGGTAATCATTTGTTACTCAAGGAGTCAGAAATAGCCTTGCCTTCATGCCTGGATCTGAGGAGAGTAACTGCCTCTAGAAACAGTGCATATGCAGGAGTGCTCATAGATATTTAGGCTCTCCAGACTTCCCATACTGACAAGGAAAATCAATGCATCAAGTACATAAAATTTCTCAGTAAGTAAAGTTACCATATTGTATCTTACCAGCACAGTCCTTTGCACAGCTGATCACATACTAGTGGCTATATTAGTGCTTTTCCTGGGCTTGGAGATATCAGCCCTTCCACTGGGTCCAGCAAATTGTGGTTTGCCTGGCATGTGGCCTGTGCTGTGCCTCCCTCTCTGGGAGCAGCTGGGGCGTCCAGGTTTCGTGTGGGCTCGTGCAGGTCCCTCAGAAGAGCCCCTTCAGGGTGTGGGTGATGGGCTGAGCTTTCTCCCGTGTTGTTTGTGTGCTGATAAGCTCAGCGTAAGCCGCGGATGAAGATGTACAATCTATTTATGGTTTGAGCCGAAATCTTCCCATGCCTGAAAGGCAATCTGCCTGACTTAGCATTCCCAAGATGCTGCCAAGCACAGCAAAGCACAGAGGAAGTGCCTCCCGCCTGCACAAACAGAAGGCCGGCAGAAAAGAGAGCCAGGCTAATGCTTTATGAGACATCTCAGTGCTGAGCCTCTGGTTGTGTTTGGCCTAGAAGCAATGCCACGGTCCCATAAATCAGTCATTTTCCTCCAGTGAATGCAAGAGTTGAGATTGAACCCTACAGCCTGCTGTGTGCCTCATGTTGAAGGTGACTGGGGAAAGAGTAGATGCTCTGCTCCTTGCGTCCTTCTTCACAGTACATAAAGGAGTCTGGAACTGGGCAGGTTTTTTAAAGCTTTTCTTCCCCGTTTGCTTCTCCTGAGTACAGAAGACAAACTGGTATTGTTGTACTCCTGATTCTCTGTGCTCTGACAAGGAGAATGTCAGAAGCAAACCAGAATATTTTTATTGAAAAGGGCAAAGAAAAAGATTGAATAAGAAATCTCTTTAGCCTTACTGTCTGTCTTGAAGTTAAGCATGTGAGGAAAGTATCCTCTGCTCTCTTTCATATTACTTCTTTGTGTGTGTGTGTGTTAAGGGTACTTCCTCCTCCTCATTGCTGAGTCTCCTGTTATTTATCTCATCCCTATTGTTTCTCTGTGGACCTCCAAGATATTTTCTGGCAATGCTGAGGAGATGAGACACGACAGCCAAAGAGAAGGTCCCCGAACTCTCCCTCCTGTAGAGGTACTGCACAGGTCACATGGTGTCAGTGCTGTGATCAGGCCTGTAATGTCTCTTCCCTTTGCAGCTCAGGTTTCAGGGATGTGAACTCGCAGCCACACAGCAGATTTGCAGACACACAAGTCTCTAAGGGGAAAATATAGTGGGTGGATTTTTGAAAAGGGCTAGGATTAATCTGACAACCTCTGCAGCTATAGATAGAGAGATGTCTGGTAGAGCTGCTTGTTGAGGGGCGTAGGCAGAGGAGAAAGGATTTTCATCCCCAGCTGTATCGTAAAAGATGCAGTAAAGGTCCTGATGTTGTTGAAGGACTCTCTCCCCCCAGTGGGGAGCATGTCTTCCTTAGTATATGTAGTTCCATATGTGCTGGGCTATACAGGCACAGCCAGAGCTGTGATGAAAATGATTTCTTGCATACTCAGAAGGGATTTCCTGCTCACCTCAATCTCACCTGCATTAGAACAGACTGGCTTTCCCAGTCCTGTTTGTGCATCATCTTATTTACATTCAGACAGCGCATTTAGCCCTTTGGCAGCACGTCTGTGAGAAACTGACCTCCTGCAAAGCTTCCTTTCCTCCCATCTAATCCCTGATTTTATGTTTTCTCATAATCTTAGCTATTTCCTTCCCCTGTTGTAATTTTTATCCTTGTTGAAACATCACAACTTAAGGGCTAAGTTTTTACACACGATCATTCACTTCTGTAGGTGTAACCTGTAGAGGATGGGGATTTATGCCCATGATGTGCACCAGCAGTTCAGGCATCTCAAGGGGGTGTGTGTGGTCTGCAGTTAGATTTGAAAAGGAGGATGCGGTATTTTAAATAGCTTGATCTAAAATTGATTCAATCTGTCTCTTTATGACAGCAGGCTAAAATAATGTTTCCAGGTAGGTGAGGAAAGCTGCCTGATGTGGAATTTGAGGGTGATCATGACTGATACAGATTTTGAGACTGTTCCAAGGAGAAGACATGTATAAGTAAATCCTCTGGCAGCTCAGCAGCAGAGTGGCTTAGTGCCTGGGTAGAAGATTGCAAGAGGTGAGATCTCAAGAATAATAAAGCATGAGAAAGACCCTGTAGCAGGGAGATGCATCTGTGGAATATGTGTCAGGCTCCAAAACTCGTCCCTCCACACGTAACTGAGCCCAGGGCTGAGAGTGCCCTGAGCAGTGAGCCCAATAAGTGTCCCAAAACAAGCACTGCAAACCATCCAGGCAGCTTTCAGGGGCTGCCAGTACCCCCCATATAGGAGGGACATCCTGGTGATACAGTGTACTTAAAAGTCACAGGATCCCTGGGAAAAGTGGATGATGCCCAGGAGGTATGACCCATTTTGGTAGCATGCCATGGAGCCTGTGGTCTTCCCTGCTTTTGTTCAAAGAGCTGTTGGAAATCTCAGCTGGTAAATTGAGAGGCACCTGGTTCAAATGGTTGATTGTCTTTTTCTGAACGGTTTTGTTTCTGCACTGGTAGTTTTACAGTCAGGCAGAACAAGAATGTAAAGAGGAAATTACTGTCAAACAGACCTTTCTAAATTGCTGTCACTGAGTGGCAGGAGATGAGCCAAAGAGATCCTGTTCTTGTCAGCCTCATTCGAGTAGTGTGCTGTCCTCATTCAAGGAGCGCCCTTGTCTTTTTTAGCTGTGTGTAGGATGAACCAAATAGTAAGTCATGTAAATGATTGATTGGCTTTACTGCAAATGATTGAAACGTGGTGAAGCGGCAGCAAAAGTAGCGTGCACTGCTTGAAATGGATGAATAATGAATGGGGAAACAATTTGCTTGTGAATTGTAGCTCCTGATTTTCAGCTGAAGTTCCAGGTCTCCATCACATGCTGGCCTGGCCTTGTAATGCACAGGGAGAGGAGATGAGCACAGTCACGAAGGCTGCAACAGTGATGCACGTGTTGTGCTGGCTGATGGGCCACTGCTCTTGGATTTACCTTTTGCTGCATGTTTGCACATTCAAAACTGCAGCAGCTCTGGATGTGAACAGCCTTGCAGCCAGGACCACAGCCTGGATTAAAAACCATGGCAGGATTAACAAAGTGTGAGTGAACGAGGTTTCAGTCTTTCATCTTCTTTTACACCACATTTTTGGTGTCATTTTCCCGGTGCTGATGGGCTCCCTTTCCGTTTCTCTCTCCCAAAAGGCTGCTCTTTCACCTCTTAATTTCTTGCTGTCAGTCCAACATTATAAGCAAAATAATATCCAGAATCCTCAGGATGATGAATGACTGGGCTCCTGGCCTCCCATCCCAGTGGCAGGGAGAGGACCACAGCAATGGATGGGATCTCAGGACTGAAAAGCACTGGCCCAGATTCAGATGCCCTAATTTCCACCTTTGTCTCTGTCTGATGTTTGCTGTTGGCAGATGCTGCTGAAAGCTGTGGGTCTTCCCACGGACCACACTAGGCTGGTAAATTAGGCAGAATTTAGGTCAGCTGAACCTGGGCCAAATTATGTTGAACTATTCATTCGATACAGTTCATCCCTTTGAGGGTGCATCTTCCTGCCTCAGAACATGGCACCTGCTTCCTGCTGGGGGTAAGAGAACACGCGCTTCTTGGCCACCAGATTTTCTCCAGCTGGATGGAAAGCCAGTCTCTGTTTTACCTAGGGGACACAGAGGTGTAAATTTGGAGCAGCAAGCCAAGATATGTGTATGGACACAAAGAAAATTAGGTGAGAGGATGTATCAGCAATGATTGCTGCTTATTCCCAAGTAACAGAGTCTTTCCTGTCCTCAAATTTTTCAATAGTAATTATAATTCAGAAAAATAGCCCTTAGACATTTCCTCACATTTTCATTTGGGGTAGATAGGATGCTTTGTGAAGAAGGGTATCATCATCTCCATTGGCAGGTGGCAAAACCGAGGCCTTCAACTCTTACAGTTCAACCAGACAACACTGATGCTGCCCCAGACCCCTGTGCCCACAGAGGTGGTTCATCTATGCTTGACAAGGTCTATCCACAGTTCACCTTTCTGGGTTGGAAATAGTTAAATTGCAAGGCTTCTGAGGAGAGAAATACATGGCTGAGGTATGTAAACCTCACTGGAAAAAGTCTGGTTTAATTTTAGCGCAGTGTGCTGAAGGCAGGTCCTTAGGTTATGGTCCAGGATTTCCAGGGATTAAGTAAAGTAGGGCACAAATTATCTGGGTCATGGAAGGTCACCTACTGCTATACACTTGTTTCACAGCCCTCTGGGCTCTGCTCCCATGGGAGCTGGTGCCCTGAAGCTGTGGGAACATAGGACACTCTGCGTCACCCCACCACCCAGGACAGAAACCCATTTCCCCAGACTGATTTGGAAATGTAAAAAAAAAAATTTACTTTTTTCACTGACCTTCATATAAACAGTGGAGGAGGAGTTTGGGAAGGACATCCATCGTGTTGCTGGCTCTTGGTCTGAACTTGCTGTATCCAACTCGTCTACTGAGAAGGCCAAGAGCAGGGACATTTTCAACCAGATCCATTGCTCAGAGGCCCGTCCACACTGGCCTTGAATGTTTTCGGGGATGGGTCACCTGCCACCTCTCTGGACAACCTCTTCTGTTCTTCACCACCCTCATCAGCTAAATGCAGTTTTGAATTCTGCAGAGTCTGGATCTGAGGTGGGGCAGAGATTTCTGTCGTAGGGTCTTGTCCCCATGGCAGATGTAGCTGTGCTGATGGCAGAGAGCAATGACAGGCAGCTTGTGCTATGCTGCCTGCATGAATATTTGCAGAATCACAGAATCATTTAGGTTGGAAAAGACCTCCAAGGTCATCAAGTCCAACCTGTGACCCATCCCCATCTTGTCAACCAGACCAGAGCACTACAGGACACATCCAGTAATTTCCTGAACACCTCCAGGGATGATGACTCCATCACCTCTCTGGGCATCCCCTTCCAATGCCTTACAACCCTTTCAGTGAAGAAATTCTCTCTGATCTCCAGTCTGAACCTCCTCTGGCACAGCTTGAGACCATTTCCTCTTGTCCTGTCCCTTGTTCCCAGGGAGCGGAACTCGACCCCCCCTGGCTCCCCCCTCCTGTCAGGGAGTTGTAGAGAGTCAGAAGGTCCCTCCTGAGCCTCCTTTTCTCCAGGCTGAGCTCCCCCAGCTCCCTCAGATGCTCCTCACATGACTGACTCTCCATACCCTTCCCCAGCTCCATTCACTTCTCTGGACATGCTCCAGCCCCTCAATGTCTTTCTTGCAGAACTGGACACAGCACTCAAGGTGCCTCAGCAGTGCCCAGCACAGAGGGACAATCACTGCCTTGGTCCTGCTGGCCACCCTATTGCTGATACAGGCCAGGATTCCATTGGCTTCTTGCCCACCTGGGCACACTTCTGGGTCATGTTCAGCCGCTGTAACCAGCACCCCCAGGCCCTTTTCCACTGGGCAGCTTTCCAGCCTCTCTGCCCCAGGCCTGGAGTGCTGCACAGGGCTATTGTGACCCAAGGGCAGGACCTGGCACTGGACCTTGTTGAACCTCATACTGCTGGCCTCAGCCCATCAATCCAGCAAATTACTCAGTTTCTTGGTGAGGATTTGGACTGAGCTTCAACCTGCCCCACCTTTGTGCTTCCCAAGGCCCTCTCCAGCCAGGGTAAAGCTGGCTCAGCCCTGGCTCCAGGAGCTGCAGTTGTGGGGCTGGTTGTCTGTGCTGCTGCTGTCCCTGCAAGTGTGTGGTACTGGCTGGGAAGGAGCTCCCCAGACACTTAAACAAATGGAGACGTCATGAGCACAGAGCATTAGACCAGGAAGGGATGTTGGACAGGCCAGCTGGAGTGTGTGAAGGCAAATGGACTAGATGGGAGGGAAGAGAGGCCTGGAAGGTGGCTACGTTTGTCTAGACAGTGTCTGTAATGGTTTTTTTACTATTTATTTTATTTTTGTAATGGAGTAGCTGTGCTCTCTGAACAGCTCATTGCAGCCTGGCCCTAGTGGGACTGGCAGGCCCCTCCTGGGACCAGACTGAGTACCACAGCCAGGCAGGGCTGCAGCCACCACAGAGCTGGTATTGTCAGAGACATCAGCCCTGTGGGTAGGGGGGCTGTTTGTTTTCAAGATAAAAATAATTATGCACCTTTTATGAGATGTGGAATGTTTTTCACTTCGGCTGCCTCACAGAGCTGACACTGGACTGTGTTGGCTTGACAGCTGTCAGTCACAGTACTTGGATGTGCCAATTAGCAGGTCTCATCAAGGGGTTTGAGATTTGTTATGAGGAATGTGTTGACAAAAGCCATTCTGTCAGGTTGCTCAAAACGCAACCTCGTCCTGTCCGTGCCAGATTGGAAGGCACTGGGGCAGCACCCCCACTAACAGCCCCAGCAGCCTGAAATCCTCGTGTGTGTGCTTTTGCTTGGCCCCTCTTCTGCAGCTCAAGAAGCCTGTCTATGTCTCTCGTTCCTTGTCTGTACAATTTTCTCTTGTTTTTCCGCTGCCTTTTGCACTTTCAGAGAGCACAATTCAGTGCTTTTTATAAGTGAAAAAAAATCCCATTTTGGAGATGTGCTGTTTCTTGACCCACCGGTCAGCAAAGCCTCCCCAGAATTGTCCAAAGCCTTGCTGTACTCTTGTCTGGGATGGATTTTAGCCCCACAAGAGAGCATTCCTCATAATTGAATCACTTTAACGCTTAATTAGAAATATTCTATGTTTCCTTGGGGAAGCGTGAAACATACTGTAACTGAGGGCAGGCAAGGCACGACTGTGCTCCATCAGTCCAGCACATCATCCCTGTGGAAATGCAGTGTGGGAGAGCAGAGCTCTCCAAAGATGCAGGCTGTTTCTTGCCTTTTTTGCCCTCTCTTCTCCCAGGACAGGAGACTGGGGAGCTTGTGCTGAATTTGGCTATTCATGAGGCAGTGGCTGGGTTGCAGTCAGACATCCTGCAGCCCATGGAATCTCCTTCCTTGGTCGTCCTGATTTGAACAAGAAGTAGATTTTCATTTTGGAAAATAACTGTTATTCTGTCAGGCTCCTTAGAAAGCTCCTTACACTAGGTGTGTGTAAAATAATTGAGGACTGAATAAAGAACAATAAAAACTAATTTCCTTGGTTAACACAGTTGCTGAGCCTTAGAGTAAACAAATGAAATGCCAGTCACTGTGGTACTTCCAGGTCCTTCCCACAAGTAGCAGCTCAGGACAGTGTGTGTAGTGTCATTTTTTTAAAAAAACCCCACATCTTCTAGGAACAATCATGTTGCAAACTTTCATTGATTTCTTTTCTTTTTTCTGAGTTACCAGCTCTGCTGTAACATTGCAAGGATCTTTCAAACCCTCCAAAGTGATGTCTCTGAGACTGGAAGCTTCTCTCAGTCTGCTGCTCCCAGCCCCATTTCTCTAGACAGCCTTGGCCATGAGAAGTCTTGCCATTTCTATAGCACAGAGTCAGTCCCAGAAATCCAGCACTTGATCTTTGTCCAGAGTCAGCACCAGGGAAACTTGGCCTCTGCAATACTCCAGTGGTAACAGCTGGGTATTGGGACAGTTTCTATGGAATCTGAACACACTGTTTTCTATAACAAACCATTGCTTTTCATCTGATTGTGTTGGTAGTGCTGTAGGACAATCCTCAGGCAAGAGAATTCTTCCCTGGAAATCCCAGGCAGCTCAGTGACATACCTGTGTCTTAGCTGCCGGGCTAGAAGTGAGAGCTGTCTTCTTTACCTTAGCTCACACTAATTCTTATTAAGCACCAGCCACTCCAGCATACCTTTAAAGCTCAAATCTTTGTCTAAGCCTAAAAATGAAAAACTTTTCAAATGACCTCCACCACTTAAAAAAAAATGTGTGTGTAAAACAAGAAGAAAACCCACCATGACACTAAACCTAAGCACAAACCTGCAGCAAGAGCTGTGGGGTGCTGGTGTAACATCAGTGCAGCTCTGTGCATCTGCAGCTTCCCCCAGAAGCCTTTTCCTATCCTGGGATAACAGGGAGAAAATGCAGATTTCTTCTTATGCACAGCCCTGGTGACCTGGGGAAATCAAGGAAAGGAAGTTGTAGCCAGGTAGGGGTTGGTCACTTCTCCTAGGTGACAAATGACAGGATGAGAGGAAATGGCCTCAAGCTGTGCCAGGGGAGGTTAAGGTTGGACGTCAGGAAGAATTTCCTCATGAAAGAGTTGTCAGGCATTGGAAGGGGCTGCCCAGGGAGCTGGTGGAGTCACATCCCTGGAAGTATTCAAGGAATGACTGGACGTGGCACTCAGTGCTCTGGTCTGTTTGACAAGGTGGGGATGGGTCACAGGTTGGACTCAATGGTTTTGGAGGTGCTTTCCAACCTAAATGATTCTGTGATTATGTAAATATCAGGAGGCCTGTTTTTTCTCCAGTGGTTTCCAACTAGAGAAATCACAGTTCTTGCCAAACTTGTGTGAGGTCTGGTCTGCCTTTGTGTGCTGAGATCGGAGATCGGCAGCCAGAGCCGTGATGAAGATTGACACTCAAAGGTAGAGATCCCTGTCTTCCACAGCAGGAGCATCCTTAAATTCCCCATGTCCTGCTAAGGTTTTCTTTATTGTGGGAATTTACATAACTCATCATTAGGTAGATGTTGAAACACAGTCAGAAAAGCGGATGATATCATCCCGGTAGGGATGGGGGAGGGATGCCAAATCCAGAGGTGACAGGTGCTGAGGATTTCAAATGGTGACGGCAACAGCTCTGCTGGCTGCCACTCAGCTGGGGCATCACAGGGCTCTCTGCTTCTCATTGTCACAGCCTGAAAATAGCTCCCAGATAACGCACTCCCAACACGGGGCGATGTGCGGGGCCGAGCACTGGGAGCCGGTCTCGGGAGCCGTGCGGAAGCCGGTGTAGGATCAGCCCAAACGGCTCATTCTGACTCCATTCCCAGAGTCTAATATTAGCTCACCTGCGGCTGTGACAGCCCTCCTGGCAGGCAGCCACCAGGCCTTTTTTTTTCCTCTCCCAGATTATACAGTTCCCTTATGGCAGTGACAGCCCAATTATCCAAGCTTTTCCCATCTTCTCTGCTCCTGTTGACTTGGCTTGTGCTGAAGCGTTCTTAGGGAAAGATCAGTGTGTTTTAGCAGATGGACGAAGGCTGAAGAGCAAATTGTTTTAATCAACCTCCCCTTTTTTTGGGGACACCGAGTACTTACTGAAGTGGTAAAACAGCATCCGTAATTTCACAAGGCAGCAGGCTTGTCTCTAAGGAGCTTCTGTGGCTTTTTTGGATGCTGGGATTTGGGCAATTAACTTGAACACAAACTTGGCCTTTCCTCAAGGGCATTTGTATGTGCTGCCTGTTCCAGAATATGTAGGGATCCACAGATTTTATAAGCCAGTGGGCAAAGAAAGGAACAATTGCTCCAGTCCTTCTGGGCACAGTGCTTGTCTGGACAAGGTGCCAGGGACAATCCAGTGGTTTAGTGGTGTTGGGAACCATGAGTGGTGGTCCCTAGATAGCAAGGTGGCCATTTGAATGCAGTGGTGCAGATGGTGTGGCAAACATTGTATTCAGTGGGGAAAATAAAATTGAAAACCTTGTTTCCTGCTGCAATAGACTGCTGTAGCCATTTCCAGGAGCTCTTCCAAGCAGGACTTCATAGTGAACCTTGTTTGGTATGGACTCTGGAGCGAGCAGAAGCAAGTTGTCTTGAGATGAGAATGAACAGAGAGTGCTTTCCATGAATGTGATCAGAATCTGGCTCATTTGATGAGTGTTTAAAACTTGGTTTAGTCTGTGCATTCTTAGGCATTGCTAGTGGAGCCATTCCCTTTAGTGGATCCTGTTAAATATGTAAACTGCTCTGTAGTAGGTGATTTTATCTTTTTTATACTCTGTGAATAGGTGGGGATCCATGGGCCATGTTAAAAAAGCAACTGACTGGCAGTAAAACGAGGCAGGGAGTTCAGAGGATGGGCAGCCTCTTGAGCAGTTGTTTCCATAAAGGATGCTAAGACACAGCCTGGGAACCATCTCCCTGCTCCCAGCCTGAAGGGCAGTCCAGGCTCACCTCCTCTTGGAAGTGACAGGGCAACGAAATGCTTACATGATAAATTAAGGTATGCCAGGACCCACAGGAAGGGAAAGATTCCATTTCCTTTCCTTGATTTGACCTCAGGCTGATGTTCAGGAGCACATCACGTCTCCAAGAAGGGCAGCACTGCAGATGTCAGCAGGTGCCTTGTACCCCTGTGCTTCTGGGCTCAGGTCCTGCCTGGGGGCCCTGAGACAAGCAGGTGCCTTGAAGGGATCAGGGTGTTTTCAGGGCATGCACAGACACACATCACTCCTGGTGGTGTTAGCAGAGTCTCAGCAGCATGGTGGGCTAATTTTTTTGGTCCCTGACAGGATGAAATAATCTTGTCAACTCACTTGCATTTTCTCCCATCCCTTCTTATTGTCGCCCTCCTTGTGGGAAGATTTCTCGGGTCAGGAAACTGAGGCTTGAGGACTCTTACTGGCCATATCCCAGCAGGACTACTCCTACTCCATTCCCATAGTTGGACACTTCAGCTATTTGCCTTTGTTCCTGTGGGTATGAGTCTGTGGATAGAAGGGGGGCTGCTTGAAGTTCAGTGGCCATAAGAATTGTGGAGCACCAATGGCTTTTCTTTGCGTGAAAGGAACTGCATGCAGGAGACGTTGTTATTTATCACAGCACACATTTTTGTTGCTAATGATTTGGGTTGTTCTGAGTGGCAATAGGAACTGTCTGCGGGTGTGTGGGCGGATAACAGATACTTAGGAGATGTTATAATTTGTATTCCTGCTTTTGCTTGGCCAAGTCTGTCATGGATCTGCTCTGTTTGTCACTGGCTCGTGTAGCAGTTAAGCAAGGCTGTCGCTTGTACTGCACTGGGTTTTGTAGGACAAGAATTTCCAAGGAATTGGTCACCTAGTCACAGCCACAGGGACTGGCATCATGGAAGATGTTTGTCCATTTTTAGAGCTGAAAAGCTGTATCTGTTTGGCCTTCTGTATAGCTGCAGTGTCAGGGGTCTTAGCTGCAAGTTGTATTTGATCCCACTGTTCCCTCTCTCCAAGGAACACATCAGGGCACTTCAGTGGTGTGGGCGTTTTTTCCCATGGCTCCAGTGCTTGAGAAGATGCTCTTCACCTTTTCTTTCACTGTGCCCCCTCCTGTGCTGCCTTCACCTCCTCCTGCCACAATACCTGCGGTCAATGTCCCTCTGGACACAGCCCATCTGTAAGAGCCATCACTCAGCCCCTTTGCTGCTGCCATGGCACACAGCAGCAAAAAAAGACACATGGTTCCTCTCTCCTCTCCTGTACGTTCATGGAATCAATCAAGGCTGAAGGGAACTCCAAGGACACCATGGAAATGCCCTCTGCGGACTGGGTGGCCCCACTGTCACTGCAGGCTTTGAACCCTCACTGAAGGGGCACCAACAAAGGAGCCTCATGGGGAAAGAAAAGGGCTGTTCTGCCTGACGCCTTCCGCTTCAGAGTTTATTTGTAGGCATGGTTGGTTTGTGTACATGCACTTAAACAGTTGTCAGGGTGTGCTTCGGCAGCACCAGCAGGAAAGGAAAAAGGGTTGGGAGGGTGAAATGCAGCCCCTCCACCCCAGCTCCATGTTGGGTTGCTACTGTTAAAATGTGACTAATGCTAAAAATAATTCTGGCGTTGCTATAGAAACTTGCAGTGTTGCTACGTGTGAACCTGGAGAGAATTGCACCCTCCTCGGTACATTGTTTTTCTCTTCCCCTCAGCCATGCTCACCCCCAAACAGGATGAACACAGGCACACCAGGCATTGTCACCTGTGCCTTTGCACAGCCTTTCTGGGTTCCCACAGGATTTTTTTGGTGTGCCAGGAGATGGGATTGGAGATCACTGCTTAATCTGTCCTCCATCTATCCACTTCCACTCCTTCCAGCTCCCTCTGACATAGATTTTTGAGTCCATGGCTATCTGGTGTGTCGGCCTCCTGCTCCTTCCTCAGGTTTGATTTGGGCAGCGCACACAGGGAGCAAGAGGAGCAGGTCCCCCTCTTGCTCTTCCACCTCCTTGCTTGTCTCTCCTCAACCCACTGCCACATTTTCCTTGCTTTCCATCTGTAGTGGAGGAAAAGAATCTGTTGTAAACTTCCTTCAGGTCTAGAGATGAAAAGCGCTTTTGTAATTGTTAACTTTATAACGATGCCGCAATCTTCCTGTCCCTCCCAGCTTTGGTAGCTAATTTGCAGGAAGCTGAAGTTCTCCAAGCTTTTAAGAAGAAACCAATCAGGGAATCAGTTTACATTTTTCCAAGGTGGGATGACAAATGCTGGAAACTTCCATTCAATTTGAAAAAGAAACTGGGATTAACCCAGAGACTGAACGACCATAACCCCTGAAGGCTGGTCTGGCTCCTACAGAAATTACCCTCCAAGGCAGGCAAAACTTTTCCCCTCAGTCCTGCCATGGTTTTTTCTTAGCTTCATTGAGTGCTACATCTGTGAATTTAGGAAAGAGCAATGACCTCTTGTCTATGCTCCAGATTTACAGCTTGTCCTAAACCTGAGGTGGAGTAGAGCACAAACTGTGCCAGCCCTTGTGGTCAAACTCATTGTCATGACAGTATCTCACAGCAGTGACCTGGGAATGATGCAGAGGAAAGCAGAGAGAGAAGAATATTTGTTTTCCAGAAAAAAAAAATCTTTTAAAATCCCTTTCAAATCTGTTGCTTTGAAAGCCTCTTTCTTGCCCTGAGAATTTTAAATGGGTTTTAGGATTTTTTACCTGAGACCTGAGGGTTTGCATCCCTCTAGCACTGATGCAAGTCAGTACCTGGAGGTTATTCACAGCAGCAGAGAGTCACCAAATTTGGCAGACCTCTGGAGACCTTCCAGTCCTACCTCTGCTCAAAGCCAGGTCAGCAAGAACTGTACTTGTGGGATAAAAGCTGCCTCTGCTTGTGGGATAAAAGCTGCCCCTAGCCCAGGGGACAGGAACAAGCACGATGAGAAGTGGGATCCATGCTGCCAGAAGGACTTTTAGGGCATGGACACATTTAATCAGACCTTTAGATGGTAGTTCTGACCAGGGGATGGATATATTTTCACACACAAGACGCTACTGGACACAGTTTAACATCTTCCATTTAACAATGCTGCACTGGATCAGATGAAGCACCAAGCCAGTGCATCTTCCTTTGGTTTTGTAGATATTTATTTGAGTCATTCCATTCTCTGTAACACTGTATTGTTCTTTAAAATGTGTGAGACAACTCACTGATCCAGGGACCAGCAACTGGAGCATTACCCAGATGATGGAGGGGAGAGAGCACTGGCTGAGGTGAGGACCCTGCTCAAAGCAGTTATGCCTTGTTTACATCTGTAACCCATTTCTCTATAAACAAGGCTTTTGGGGCTGGTTCATGTGCCATCATACTGGTAAAACCATTTCAGCCATCACCCTTCTGGTGCTGGAGAGACAAAAGTGGCATGCTCGCTGCCAGGCTCGGGAGGGCTGCTTTTCCGAATTGTGTTTCTGCAGAGCAGATCTTCTACCAATACCCAGACTTGAGAGGGTGCCAGAGAAGGGTTAAGAATAGAAAGACAGATGAGGCAAGCTTCTGGGAACTTCCCCTTCCACTGAGACACAGGAACATGTGTTATTCTCTGCCCCTTTGGCAAACACGGACGACATGACTCTCCCACCTACGCGCGCTTGCCAGCTGGTCGTCTTTCTGTCTGTCTTTCAGCATCAAGCTGATCGAACCTGCCCTGCAGCCTCTCCACCAAATCCTTCTCCTGCCACCTCATTCCCCTCCTTTCACAGGTAGGGGAGAGGGTCTTTCCCTCCCATGTGCAAAAAGCTGCGTGGTGAGGACCAGGTGGTGTCCCATCCCATCTCTGTGTCAGACGAGTCGTGCACAGCTCTCTTTTGTGTAAAACTTGGCAACTCAGCATCGCTTGCAATCAGAGGAATTTTGCTGTTGAACCATCAAATAGTTTGCTTAAATATCAAACAGTGATTTGGCTTGTCCAAACACCGTTGAAGCTGGATGGACTCTTGTTTAGGATGTGGCTGATGAACCAGACTCCAAAGATCTAACCTGTTTTGTGGTTTTTAATGTGACTGTTGGACTTGATCTTCTGTCTTCTGAAGTGAATGAAAGTAGGGTCCAGCCCCTCTGCCATGGTTGGGGCAAGGAGATTTGGATAAAGCAGGAACCAGCCCAGACCTATGAATTGGCCTTAATCTGAATTTCTTGAGAAGCCTGAATAATAAAAAAAACAAACAACAAACTAGGCTGGCTTTTCTTGAAGTTGTTTCCATTTTCATAACCGTCTGCAATTTCTGATGTCAAGCTCCTGACAGACACTGTCCTTTGGGAACTCCAATCTGGCTGGAAGTAGAAGCTAAATTGCAAGGAATTTGTTCACAAGATTTATGGTCAGTGGTATGGATGCCAAGGATTTCATCGCAGTAGTATCTAACACTTACATGCCTAGCATTTTGAGTATGCCTAGTAATTAATACACCAACATAAGTAGGGTAGGGACTGAACAGCCAAACATGAATCTGAACTCCTTTCCTTGGCTGAAGTTATGAAACACAGGTTCTGACTTAGTCGTCTAAGTACACAACCTGGATATTTTCATCTGGAGGGAGTATTGGGAACTGGAGTTTTAACTTGAACTGTCCCCATTTTTCCTGCTGATTTCTGGAGGAAACCCAAAAGCTACAGAGTTGGAGTTCCTTCAAAGGACTTCAGACCATTGGACAATCTGAATATCCTAAAAGTAGGATGGAAAACTCCATGAGAACCAACTCTCTTGTGGTATCCCAATGTTTGCTGTCATCGTCCCATGTAAATATAAATAAGCCCTTCCAGAAAGCTTGATTCAAGTTCAATTCCAGAAGTGTCCCCAGGCCAGCATTTCTGTTGGGACAACTCCTACCAAAACCTCTCCAGCTTTAGTACTTGTCAGATACCAGTTTTACTGATCAGCAGTCTTGGACTCTACAAATCTGTTGGCCTGCACTGCACTGCAGGTAATTAGTTTGGCAAAGAAGACATTGCTAATGTGTCATCCAGGCACAGAGTTTCAAAGAGAGGAAGAAGTGTTTTGATCTGCAGGGACAGGGCTGGCTTTCCGACAGAACTGCGTGTGCTGTCTGTATTTCATGTAGGTAATATAAATGTGTGCTCCCTTTGCCTCAATTTAGTAGTAGTTTGGATGTACTAACACATTGCTTCTGCCATACTTCATCAGTCTTCTTTAATTAGGTAGTAAGATCATCAGGGTAAGAACATTTAGCACATAAGGCAGCTCCAGTACATTTAATGAATAATAACAAATGCACTTTCCCAATTATTTTTTCTTCATCCTCTCTTACGAAATGACGTGCTGTTGTCTTCCTCAGCAACCTGCCCTACACTCTGCCCTAGGGATGGGGGCCCTGAATGGGCTTAGCCCCTGCAGGCTTTGTTGCAGGCACAGTGTGGGGGTGCTCATGTGGGCTGACACCACTTCTCTGTGGGCATGAAAAGAATCACAGAATGGTTTGGGCTGAAAGGAACCATAAAGATCATCTCGTTCCAACCCCCTGCCATGGGCAGGGACACCTTCCACTTAACCAGGTTGCTCAGAACCCCATCCAACCTGGCCTTGAACACTTCCAGGGATGGGAACAACTTCTTTGGGCAACCTATTCCAGTACCTCACCACCCTCACAGGAATGAATTTCTTCCTAACATCTAATCTAAACCTACTCTCTGTCAGTTTGAAGCCATTCCCCCTTGTCCTGTCACTCCAGGCCCTTGTAAATAGTCTCTCTCCATCTTTCTCCTCAGCTCCCTTCAGTTACTGGAAGGCCACAATCAGGTCATCCCAGAGCCTTCTCTTTTCCAGTCTGAACAATCCCAATTCTCTCACTGTTTCCTCATAGCAGAAGTGCTCCATCCCTCTGATCACCTTGGTGGCCTTCTCTGGGCTCGCTCCAACAGGTCCATGTCCTTCCTGTGCTGGGGAAAAGGGGATTTCTTCTTACTGGTGCATGCATTCAGACTTGGAACTGTGGACTTTTCAGATTTGTGTGCTGTTATCCTGGGTTGTTAATTTTGCTTGGGCTGCCCTATTTCATCTTGCATCAATTATCATACAGAGAAAGGGGCTCAGGGATGCTCAGGGTGTCTTGCAGAATTCTTTGAGATAAGTGGAAGAAAGCTGTCATGTCTTAGGAAATAGTCGCATTAAAGTGGTAATTCTTGGTGTTTAAACAGGATCTGATGACAGATGGGATTAAATGCAAAGCAGCTTGTTATGAGGTTTTAATAACTGTGACAGACCTGGGGAAAGTGGTGTGGGGTGTGTAAGTGATCCAGCTAAGGCAGAAGCACATGATGCAGGATGACAGCTGATCGCATTGCCCAGGAGGGAGATAAGATTATGTTGCAAGAAATTATGTGAGTGTTTTGGAGAGGAGGGAAGAGGGGGAAAAAAAAATACCCAAACAGAGGAGAACTCTATATTCCCGCTGTTCTGCCGTGTAACAGAGCTACTGCTGACAGCACACATTAGTGCCAGGTATTGTGGCCGCTAAATAAAGGGGGGGAAATATGTCAGTGTTATTGTCAGGTTGGGAACTAATGGAACGAGAGATTCTCCTTCCTGTCAGACCTGGGAATTTGCAGGTTGAAAACCAATGAGGTCGTATGTCCTTCATGTGTCTTCCCTAGTCCTCACTCCTTCTTGCAGCATCTCCCTGGGACTGAGGAGAGGGTGTCCCTCAGAGCTGAAAAGCCTGGCTTTGTGCTCTGTGGAGAGCAGTGGTGGGGTTGCATCCTTGCAAAGACACTGCCGTGCAGTACAGAGGCATGAGGGGATGCACCTGCCTGGCTGCTGCTGAGGAAGAGTCTCATGGGGGTGGAGGTGTTGGCTTGCAGGCTTGGAGGGTTCCCCTCTCAGCTCCACAATATCTGCTGTCTGAGAGGAAGAAATCACAGCAGTAGGATCTCTGTGTGTCTGGAGCAGTTGCACCTGTGAGACAAATGCAGAGAAAGAAAGGCCATGCACAAAACTTGGAGATGAGTGAGGGAGAAAAAGACCCTCCTGCTCATGGTGGGATAGAGTTGGGTGGGACAGGGTTATGTTGGAGAAGAAAGGATCAGCACTTCTGAAAGGCAGCACTGATAAAGAAATGTCTTAGGTGGTTGCAAGGCTCCGTTCTCTACCCCTCTGACAACCCTTGCTGTTAACTGTAGCACAAAGGCACCATTCATAGAATCCCAGGATCACTGAGGTTGGAAAAGACCTCCAGGATCATCAAGTCCAACCTTTGACCCAGCCCCACCTTGTTAACCAGACCAGAGCACTGAGTGCCACATCCAGTTGTTCCTTGAACACCTCCAGTGATGGGGACTCCACCACCTCCCCGGGCAGCCCTTTCCAATGTTGACAACCCTTTTCGTGAAGAAATTCTTCCTGGTCTCCAACCTGAACCTCCCCTGGTGCATTTCAAGCCGTTTTCTCTTGTTCTGTCAAATTAATCTTGTGTAGATGAACTAAATGTCATCACTAATTCTTGTTTGGACCCAGTGCTGTTAATAACAAGGGAAAAACTTGATATAGTCTTCCACTGGGCTTGTGAATAGCATGGTTTTGTCTCCAATCACAGATTGTGTTTTGAGTAGCTGGGGTTTGAAATGACCAACCAGCAGGTCCATCACTGAAAATGAGTCTGTGACTGGGTGTGTTTTGACCTGTTCATATTTGGGCCTCTTGCAGCTGCCTCAGGATGCAGCCTGGTGCTTATGCCACTCCAGTCTTTTAACATGTGCATGATCTGAGCTAGGGACACCCCAAACTCACGTGAGGCAGGGCTGCATCAGGGAGTTTGCAGGGGGCCCACAAGTTCCTCTTATACAAGACAGCTGCTTCTGCTTTTAATGAGAATTTGACTTTCACCTAAGCAACAGATCCCATTTTGTAGACTGCATCCTTTATCTAGGAACATCCAAGATGGGACCTGTGGTTCCCATGAGCTACTTTTGTGTGCCAAGAGAAGAGGCGGCTCTTCAGCTGGGTCCCCAGATGCATTCTGCTTCTTCAGAAAATAGGATTTAGTTAAAATGGTGATCTGGAACTACCTAATTTAAGCAAGTCTGGAGTCCTGAGTGCTGGGGAGCTTCAATGACTGAACACAGCAGGAAGTGAGTTGGCTTTAAGCCTTAAAGGCTGCAGGGATCTGTCCTTATATATAGCCTCTCTCTATGTATATATATGTGTGTATATATATACTTTTTATATGCATATATACTTACATATCTTTTTAGGTCATTCTAGACACTTCCTAGTCTATGGCAATTCCTAAAAAGAAGTGGTACAGCCCTCAGCCTACTGTACAGCCTTCAACCTACTGTTAAGGAGCAGATGATCTTATGGGGTCAGGATCATTCTCTTTCCCAGCCAGTTTGCTTTCATTTTCTGTATTTCTTGCATGGAGAATTTTTTCCCCTCTCATGCTGTCTTCTGCTGAAGACAGCTACATGAAACTGGTTGATCTTTTTGCTCGTTTCCACCCACAGAAGTCTGTCTTTTTTAACATCCTAAATACCTTGGTAACAAGATCATGGGTCTTGATTTGAAATCAGATTTTAAAAGATCTTTTTTCCACCCTTTCCTTTTCCAGATCTGAACACCACCACACAGGTAAAGCCATGTATCTTCACACGAAAGACTGAGAGGGTTTCAAAACCCATGTTTGCTTTGGTGTCTTTCCTAACAGGGAATTTAATCAGGTTTCTTCTTCCCCTGAGAAAAACTCAGTAATTTAAAGCACTGGAGTGGAGGAGAAGACCTGCCTTTTGCTGTCATTCAAAGCACAGTGAAACCAGTGTAAAGTCTGGGATTATCTTCAAGGGATGTTTGAATCACAGAATCATGGAATAGTTCGGGTTGAAAGGGACCTTAAAGATCATCCAGTTCCAACCCCCTGCCATGTGGGGTTAGCTCAGACCGCTGCAGCTGTGCAGGTTTTATCCCCCCATGAGCCCTGGGCTCTGGGCCTCTGCTGGGGCCATCTGAGAGCAGTTGGTAGGTCCCCAAATTCCACTTATCAGCCCAGAACCTCCTTCCCCACAGGCAGAGCTTTTTACAGTTGGAATGGAGGCCAGCACAGCCTCAGTCCTTTTCTTTGTGCCATGCTGGAGCTTATGACCATTCTCCAGTCTCCACAGCAACGCTTTCTGAAGCCCTGGCAGGGGATTAGGGATAAATATGTGCAGAAAAGGGTATTCTTTTGATGGATGAAGATCTCTCTTACTAGAAAGCAAGTAAAAATAACACAGAGAATAGCCTGCAATCTGCTCTCTGAATTAAGGTCTGGATTTTTAGACTCTCAACAGAGGGTCTAAAAGGTATGTCAGCTTTTCATGGCTGTGTGACTCTGGCAAATGCATGTGCAAGTTAAATGCAAGTTAATTGTATTCATGGGCCTCCATGATTTCATTGCTGTTAGTTTACTTTTGAGACAGAATAGGATTTTTTTCATGTGGTTGGTGCTTTAAGGTGATTTGAAGTAGTTTTCCTGATCATAGATTCTTGTTTAGTGGTTTCCAACCCAAATCTGGCTTGAACACTTTAAGTGTAGAGTCAAATATGAAGCAGGATGGAGTGTAGTGTATGTAGGAGAGGTCTCAATAACAGGCTAACATTGTGAGGTGCACTGTGAGGCCAGAAGTTTATGGTGTACCAGGCAAAGAGGGGCATAAAAATACCAAGATCACTGAGATGACCCATTCTCAAATCATAGAAAATAACCCTGAACAGATGAACTAGAGTTGCAACTGAAAAAATTCTTCCCTGTGAGGGTGGTGAGGCCCTGGCACAGGTTGCCCAGAGAAGCTGTGGCTGCCCCTGGATCCCTGGAAGTGTCCAAGGCCAGGTTGGACAGGGCTTGGAGCAACCTGGTCTAGTGGAAGGTGTCCCTGCCCATGGCAGGGAAGTGGAACAAGATGATCTTTAAGGTCCCTTCCAATCCAAACCATTCTGTGATTCAATAAATGTACAGGTGTTTGTAGGGCTGAAATAGGAACATCATTGCTTCGGGTCCTTGGTGGAGGGTGATACTGTAGAGTGCCTGATGTAATTATAAATAAAACATAGTTTCAGGAAAACCTTCCTGACTGCTTTGCACAATTGTATAGATTTGTGAACTGAACCGGTTCTTGTAAATAATTCTTGCAAATAAAGTGACTAAGGCTCATGAAAATAGAAGGTAGGGTCAGCAGTTCATTGGGCTGCACAGCCATTCAAACATCCTGTACAGGGATATCAGTACCATCACAAAAAGATTTGTCTTAGTGAAGACATTGGGAATGGTCTGAGATCATCTTGCACTAGGGCTCATTGCCTTGTAAAATCCTGTGGTTCGTAGGCAGAGTCAGATGTGACTAAGGCAGCAAGGTGATCACTATCGCTGCCTGGTGTCCCCCAGGTCACCCCGTGCTTGTGGAAATTGTCAGCAAATTCTGATTTAATGAGCACAAAGTCCTCTTGGATGGGGGCGGGGGGGAGATTTCTTGCTTTTCCAGATTATTCCTGCTCTGTAACAACAGCTGTGAGCTTTCTTTGCCTTCATGCTTACTCGCTGTGCTATCAGACCAAAGAAAGGCTGGGTCTGCTGCCTGCCAACGTAGCTCTCAGATCTCCAAATGAGAGGTCAGATCCCAGATGCAGCCAGCTTTGTAAATTAGACCTTCCCTTCCAATCTCACCCCGCAGATTGCATTTGGGATTGATATGGTATTCTTGAATCCCACGTCCATGAATTAACCTCTAACAGCATCCAGGAAAATAGTGGAAATTCACTGACATTCGTCCTGCTTTTCATTTTTCATCCTGTTAACAAAACAAAAGGTAGTTCCAATGAGTAGAACAGCTCTTGGGGTTAATCCTGATGGAATGGGAGCAGGATGTGGGCTCCAGCTGGTTTTAAACTCTGTCCTCAGGAATCATGAGACTTTGGCAATTGAAACTTTGGCCTTTCCATGTGTGTTCAACTGGCATTCTCCTCCCTGAAAGACTTTCTGTAAGAGGGAGATGACATTTTTAACACTTATGGCCATGAGGCAAACAAACTCTAGAGAAGGAGAAGAACCATACAAGTTGATGGTTATTTTCAATATTCCTTGGAGTTTTGTGCCTTTTACCTGTCCATCCATATTTCCAACTGTAGATAGTGTAGCCAGCTGCATGGTCTGTGTAGGCACCTGGGGTCAGTGGGGCAATTTATTTCACTGAATGTAATGATGAATTCTCTTTTTGCTGTGGTAAGGGGTAGGTGGGCTCTACACCAGACAAACCAGAGTGCAAAATCCACCAGTGGCCCCAGGCATGACTGTGGATGCTGAGAGGCAGGAGTACAAGACAAATGTCTCTGTTGACTACCCATAAGCAAAATGTAAGTGAAAAAGAAATTTGTTTTCTGAAGGCATTTATGAAGGAGAGAGAGGGAGGTAGAAAAGTGTTGTCATGTGGGTATTTGTGTGAGAGACAGTGGCAACCAGGGAGTGACAATCAGTAAAGAGCCGGGAGGACACTGCACATGGGAGATGTGGCTACTGTTAAGAAAATAACTGTAAAAACAATTGCAACTGCTTTGTTACCCAGTTGCTCCCCTCCTTTTGTCTGGGTTGACACATTGCACGTGTTTACCAAACTATCAAAAATTGTCAGCTGGATTTCAGATCACCTTATGCCTCCACAGCAGCTAGGTCCCAGTCACTGACTCTCTATTCCAGGGAACGATCCAAAATATAGGAAAAATAAAACTGGGTGATTTCAGCAGTCTATAGGATCTGTAGTTTAAACAGGGCAGGAGAGCATCCTGACCTGGTGGGCTCTATCCTGACCATCACTGCAGTCCAAAAAGGTGTCATTGGGACCCTCTGGGACTCGCACTCCCCTCTGTAAGCAGAGCAGAGCATGCCTTACCGATGAAGAAGTCATGTTTCCAGGGTGTCCTTAGTGTTGATGGGAAGTATTGATGCTGATTTTGGAAAAGGAGATGAACAAGGCAGAGCTGTTCTGGCATGTGGCCCCTAAGCAAGAGAGGAAGTTGCACAAGCTGATATTTTTCAAGTGGAAAGGGATGAAATCAATGGGGAAAAGAGTAATTGTTCCTAGTTCAGAAGAGCACGTTCCAGATGGTGGGGAGGAAAACCTATTTTCCAAGAGGAGTGTGGCTGGGCATTTTTCAGCTGGAGGATCTGAAAGTAGACACAATTGGTTATGTCCACTTGGAGGTGAAACCTAAGATAACCACACTAAAAAAATCATGATGATGTAAAGGCTTTTTCTACCCACAGTGTTTTTTTCCTTATCTGATCTCCACCTGCAGCTGGGAGTTGGCTTGTTTTTATTGTGTTGAAAGATCCAGTTTGCTTGAGATCCTTCCAGTAATGCTTGCAGCAAGGTTTCCTTCCAGATTGTTGTCATTAGTTTTCAGATACAGCTGGATCTGCATGAAAATTCAGCTTTCTGCCACAGACATTCTCAGTGACCAAAATACAGTATTGCTTGAAATTTCTTGGGCCAAGACAAAGTAAACCAGATTTTTACCAGCCAGTACAGTGGTTATCCTTGCCCTAACGCAGGCTTTGAAGAGGGTATGCATGTCAAAGATCATTTATGCCCTGCCAGGGAGGACAGAAACTTCCAAATCCTGAGACGAAGTTGAAAAGGAAGAGGCAGAGAATGTTTTTCATCTTTAATTTGGGACCAGCCCAAAGGATACCCATGAGAGTGGTAGGGGGAAGGAAATGTCAAAATACAGTTTTCCAGCAATGCTGATTCTTTTGCATTTTGTAGATAATGGTTAAAAGAACATCTTTATTTTTATGGTACATCAGAGATGTGCTTTGTGCCCACAGACATAACTTAAATGCCATGTCCTTGCCCAAAGGAGTCTTGTATTGAACTGAGTCCTTTTATTTGATAGAGACATATGTCTGGCAATAAACAAATTGCACTTAGTTTTTATTTCCACTCACACAAGCAATTATTGTACATGACATGAAACTGGGCCAGCTGGTTGCATTGTCAGGTTCTCAGATTGTTCCATCTCCGTAGATTCTGCCCATGGGGGTGTTCTGTAGAGCACAGCTGGACATCCACCTAAAATGTTAAAAGCAAGGTTTAGTAGGGGAGTTTAATCCTCACAATTTCTGAAGTCTTTGCAAAAGAGCTCCAAGTGGCTACTAAGATTCATCTGTAGAACTTCTTAAATAGACCCAGAGTCTCACCTCTAAGTGGAGTTAAGCTCTGGTTGCAAGGACTGTTAGAGAGGGAAGCCGTAAGAGACAGAATCAGAATCAAATTGTAGCCACAGGGAAAATTTAGCAAGATATGTGTACCCAGAGGTGGTCTTCTCCTAAAGACTCCAATATTCTGATGTGAGGGAGGTCTAGAAAATATGGAAAGAAATGAGACACAAGGTTCAAAAGCATCTGCAGGGAGCAGGGACAAGCAGGAGCACCCACCTCTCTAGAAGCTGTGATACGAACTCACATGCCTGCTTTTCGTGTAGACTATATCTTATCCAACCCTAACAGTATTTTATTTATTTTATTTAGACTTTATTTTATCCAACTGTATTTTTTTTTATACCCTCAACGTCTGCTTCAGGCAACCCTTTTTTTCCAGCTTCTGGAGTAGTTGTGGAAAACTTGCTGCTCCCAAGTAGATTTGAGACCCACGTTGAGATGGAGAAGGTGGCTGCACACCTGGTGTGGGAGAGTCACTGCTCTCAGATGCCATTTGTTATTTTTCTTCCACAACCATAAGCATTTGTCACCACTTAAGGCTGAGGTGTTTGCTTTCCTGGTCATTATTTCTCCCAGCACTTGCTCTACCGTGCATGTGATTTCTGTTGGCTTCCTGCTAGATAAGTTGTATCTTTTCTATATTGCATGGACAAGGGAGCAGGTTCAGATTAGATATTAGGAAGGTGGTGAAGGTGGTGAGGCCCTGGCACAGGTTGCCCAGAGAAGCTCTGGCTGCCCCATCCCTGGAAGTGTGCAAGGTGAGGTTGGATGGGTCTTGGAGCAACCTGAGGTAGTGGAAGGTGTCCCTGCCCACAGCAGGGAAGTTGGAATGAAATGATCTTTAAGCTCCCTTACAACCCAAACCATTCCATGATGCTATAGTTTTTTTTCAGTCAAATATGTTTCTCAATACTGGGTGTATGGGAATGTCATTCTCATTGGGTGTTTATCTGCCTGAAGTTTCTATGGCTGCCTTATTCCTGCATTACCTTGGTGTGTTGGGAATAGCCCCTGCAGAGTGTTTGTAGAGAGCAGGACCTCAAGCTCTGAGCTCCTCCTGGAGATTTGGGGGATAGGTGGTTGTGTGCAGCTGCAGATCAATGTTTGCACAAGGAGAGCAATAAATTTCAGACTCTCATGTCATTAAATTGTGCAGTTTGGTCTGGGATTCTGTCCCAGTCTCAACAACTGTTTGTTAATAGTTAAGAAGGCCTTGACATGCTCTTAACTGGTTAATAAATGACTTAGAGAAGATTTCTTTTCTAAATTGCAGGTTAGTTTGCTTTATTTTTAATGATGTTCCTCGCGTGTGCCTTGTAAAGTTTATGGAGAGTGTGAGTTGGTGAAAGGCCAGTGGCATGGCAATTACTTATGCTCTTTTTTCTGTGTTAGGCCAAGGCAACTTTGTTTTAGTCTCTTGCCTCCTATGAAATATGTTATAGGATTAAATATGCTGCCGTAAATAAAGATTGAAAAGGCCTATGGAACTTGCTGGCAGAGTCTGTCCTCTTGCAAAATCGGATTACAAATTCCAGGTGATGTCATCTCAGGTATGAAATACTTCCAGCCAGAAGAGATCGGGTTATTTTCCTAATAGCATTCCTGAGAACTAGTGCCCATCATCTGGGATTCTGCAATTGATTTTGTTTCTCCATATGTTGGAACAGCCTTAGCAAAGAGTGTTCAGTCTCCCATCCCCCTGAATTATTTGGTGAATGCTTCTTTCATCTTAGATCACAGACAGACAAGCATCAGCTCACGAGGTGTCATGTACCAGCTACTGAATATAGAGCTCTAAGAAGCAGAAAACACAGACTCTGCTTCTTTAATTAGTTCATGCATCTGCTTTGTTAGCTGATCAGAAGTCCAAGAGCATAAGGAGTATTTGGCCCAGGACACTGATAGCCACGCAGTGAGATCATCAACAATTCTTTCCAAGAGGGAAGGTTAAGGAGTCCTCCTTCTAGGTCCCAAAATAGATTTCCTGTTGAAAACCCAGATAGATACACTATTTCAGTATCACAGAACCACTTCTTGCCATTATGCGAAGAGTTGTGAACTTTGGTGGAGTTTCTACCCTGATGCATGTGACTTCCAGCAAACCCTCACCTGCAGCTGAAGTTGATGATCCCTGTGCTCTTGCCCTCTCACAACTGTGCAGATGTGTCCCTTGCAAGCTGCTGTTCTCTGTTCTCATAGATCTCCCAAAGGGCAAAGGTGACCCAGGCATCCAGAAGACAGTTTTGTTTGCTGGTCAATGCAAAGGCTTGAATAGTGTAGGGAGAGGGTAAGATCAAAGGTACTTGTTTTAGCTTTTAGTATGGGGAAGGTACGTTAGGATTTGTTAGCAGTGGCAGATGGAAAATTCTGTTTCTGAACAGGAAAAGCAACATGAAAGAAAGATTGTATGGCATGGGAATTTTTGTAGTGAGTTGGTGGCTCTTCTCTAGAGGGAAGATTAAAACTCTACAGCCAGCATGGATTTTTTTGTAATCCATGACCATAGGGAAAACATCTGAAACACTGGGTGCATATTCCTGCCAAATACAAGGTGCCTTGTTTTCAGAAATGAGAGCAGCTCTTACTTTTTCACATATTTTAGCTCACCCACCCATCTTTTGAATGTTTGACTACCTTAACATTGTACCTTTAGTAAGTCTGAAAAGCAGCTCTGCAAAATGCTGATCTGGATGCACAGAAGCACCGAGATCCTTCTCCCCACCCGGGTGCTCTGCTCTGGCTCAGCCCCGCTCAGAGCGGCGCTGCCTTTGCTCCCCCAGCACAAACTGGCCTGAGCATCTGAAGAATGGCTGATATTCACCACTGTCCTGCTGGACATCAGCCATCCCAGGGTGAGTTGAACTGGCTGAGAAGATGGTCTTCTGAATTCCACTAAAAATGGGAAGCTTTGGAGGAAAAGCCCTTTGTTGTGGGAGTCATGTCACATTCTCAGACTACACATACGTATATAAGGTATATGAAGTGAACTCTGTGATCCAATTTAAATCTCGTGCAGATGAGGACAAGGCTGTTTTCTGGAAAATACTTGACCCTCTAGAACCACCCATATTAATCTGTCTGTGGGACAGGGTTACATCCACACTTACTGCTCGGAATGAGAGCAGCCAGTCTGCCTAGCCTAGGCAGACTGGAATTGAATTATTCTATTCCTTTAGTTAGGAATAGAATAATTACATGTGTTTAGCTCTCAATATGATAAAATCAAGATCTGGTATGGTTGCTGGTCTTGTCTTAACCCTAACACAGACTTCAGTTTAATACCAAGGACCAGTTCTAAGTTGCATGAATGCCTTGTGTTAAGAACAAGGACTGACGATTGTGGGTTATGTCCACATCCTGCCTTCCACAGAAGGATATGTTTAGGGCTCCCTTTTCCAAGTGCATGCTTTCTATCTTTAGGTTTTGGTTTGGAAATGTGTTTTTCTTGAACTGCCCAGGGTCTATGGCACAGGTGCTCTGGTCAGGGTTTTTTATTTCAAGGGCTGGTGATGCTTGTGCAAAGTGTCTCATTGGCACAGGGAGCATTTTGTTTAGTACCTGATCAAACCACGCTCAGCCACAACAAGCTGCCCTGCAGATTGATTTAAAACAATAGATTTATGTCATAAACTGTTTGCTGGAAGCACCATACTATTCCTAGTCCTGTGCCAAGGCTTGACTGTGAACTGGAGTAGAAGCTTCTTTTCTGAAAGCTGGAGCAGTTTCTTTCTCTAATTTACAGGACTCCCAGGGCAGTTTTATCAAAACAAGTAGGAAATGGGGGCTATAGGCACATTTTGGAAGGGCACAAGGGTGGGAACGAGCAGCAAGGATTGCAGGCATCTGAACCTTGCACTGCTGAGTGCTTTGTACCCTGTGCTCAGGAGCCTGGATCAGGGTGAGGGCAGAGAGCTGGCAGGGGACAGAGAGGCTGGGAGATGTCACATACCAGCGCTGCTGTGTGTCTCCAGTCCTGGCATTCCAGCCACATCCTTGTATTGAAAGGGGCAAACTGGAGCAAAGTTAACCCAGGCCTGGTATGCAGGGGCAGCACAAGTGCAGGCACAGCAGAGCAGGGAGATGTGGATCTGTACTTGGCGTGCTGTCCGTATAGTACTCAGTCACGCAAGGAAGCCTGTCCCAGGTGAGATGTTTTAACTCTCTCCAACTTTTCCTTATCCTGGGAGGAGGCAAATGGAGCTGAGGGCCCCACCTTGTAATTAAAGTCATCAGAGATGAGGAATATGTAAGACAATGGTTCCTAATTAGCAGCTGCCTGGGTTAAATGCCATTTTAGTTTTCCTTTTTGGTGGCAAGGTGAGCAAACAGTGGAAAGTCCTTGGCTGGGACAGAGGGAACAGGTTGGCCTGCAGCTTTCTCCATCCCCATGAGGAGAGATCTTTGATGTCTCTGAGTGGTGACTCTCAGCCCATTAATTCCAGTCAGTTTTCAGTCTGAAGGGCATGGCAGGCACAAAGTAAATAACTAGATGTCAAAATTTCTGCCCTTCCCTGGAGTCATGAGCAGAGGCTGGAGCACATCTTTGTGCCTTTGATTACATATAAATATTCTGTGTGTTGTTCTATGTCTCCCCTTGCCCCTCATGTCCTGTGACTTCATCTGATGGTCTTTGGAGAACAAGGGGACTATTCTTGGAGACAGTCCTCATCCTAGAAATCATAAACCTGGCAGCTACCCTGGCCCTCTCTTCTTGGATGTGGCCCTATCTGAAATGCTCATGGCACATCAAAGGAGCCAACACGGGCTCCCAAAGGGTCTGCTCTCTATTGAGGACACAAGTGTCCTGTCCTCACATACTGAGCTACTCACAGCTTCTGCTCTCGCTGCTCAGTCCCTTTTTACTGCAGCCCCATGACCAAAAGGCTTGCATTTTTGAAAGGAAATATATGAAAAATAGTGTCAGGCTAGGATAAATCACAGGGAACAACATCAGCGTTCTCCTATATATCTCCTATATATATACATATATATGGATAGGAGAAATCAGGTTGTAGAACTAGTAGTTCTAAGGGTGGGATTTGAAAGACTCCCACAGCTCTGGGTTCCATCTATATAAAATGACAGCTGCGTGTGTGCTATTTTTTTGTTGTTGTTGTTTATAATTTTAAGAGGTTTTTTTTTGGTTTACCCCCATTAGCATTTCCTTAGTAGAAATCCTTTCTCCACACCAGCCATTTTAAAGATTAAGAAAGAGACAATGCCTCTGCAGGAAAGGTGAGCTGGGGTAGCTGCAGGTTGTGTCCTGCTCCAAGGTATGTCACTGGACACCTGGAGACAATGCATAGCCATGGCCATGAACCTGGCTAGAGGCAAAGGAAAATGTGGTCCAGTCACTTCAGGGGCATCACTTTGGGTCAACCTGAGCACATTCATTGAGAATTTGTGTTGTTTGGAGAAAAGTTAGTTGGTTAATTTTAAAAATTACTATTTATTTTCACACCATTCAAATCGGCTCAGGGTGTGTTCCACACGGCAAAGCAGTGGTGCAATGAAAGCAGTTACTTTTCACTCACATTGGTCGTGGTAGACACCTTTGCTAGCACAGAGAACACTTAAGGGGCAGGGTTTTACCTACACTTTGAGGGTCAAAAGCCACCCCTTCCATGGGAAGCTGCAATCTCTCCGACCCTCCTGCCCTCCCACCAGCTCCTCCCATGTGTGTAAGTACGTGCACTGATTATATAAGTGACCTGGGTTACAGCTAACCTGGAGGGAAAGAATGATAAGATTAAAAGAACAATGAATTAATGTCACCAGTGTTGGGCTTTATTACCTGTGAACACTCATGAGAGCTGCAGCCTGTGAGACCTTGGGTCAGCAGCAGCACTCGCAGCAGGACCCACAGGAGCATTAACCAAGTGATGCACATACCTGGGGCTCCATAATCAAAGGCCTGCATGTTCTTTCCTCTCTTTGTTTTGTTTTTTAAGTCATCCTAATTAATTAAACAGCTGATGGAATGGCAGGGCAAGCACACTGTGCAAAAACTCAAAGCTGCACAGATTTTCAGTGTGGACCTGATGAAAAGGCTTGTTGGTGTACCCTCATTCTCATTAATGTAATTAACTCTGCTCTGAGTCAACTGAAACATCAACAAGTTGACCATCTTCAAAGCAAAAGTGATTTAGCAACAGTGAAAGTGATATTGGAGCACGTGAAATGCTGAAGAAAAGCCTTTCCTTTACACAGGGGTTCTGAGTTTTTGAACAAAAGCTTTTTTGTAGGATGGATTTTTTTCTTGTAGTTGAACATTTAGACAGAGAATTCACCTCATTTTCATTAATTTTTTGGCAGGGGAAAAGTCAGCATTTTCTCAGTGAGGACTCACTGAAGCAGAGAGGCAGGGCTAGGTAAAGAAGCATGACTAACTCCAGCAGATTTACTGAGAAAAGCCAAAGTGTGTAGTGAGCAAGTGCCTCTTTGCTTTAGTGCTTTAACAAATTATCTCTATAAGCCTGGCTTATTCCTGAGATTTTATTTTACTTCAGTTAGTTTAATTCCACACTGACCCCGGACACAAACTCCACTTGAATAAGGAGGCAAGTGTAGGAGAGATTTGGCAGCCCACTGTTGCAGACTGCTCAGTGAGTAGCGTTGGTTTGTGTGAGTAATGTCATTGCAGTGGGACTCTCTTAAGGTTAGTGGATCCAGAGCAACATATAATGGGTGTGTGGTAGATTTTTTTGGGCGATGGAGCTTGAAGGATGGGCAATTTGAATTTTATACTGGGAAAATCTGCAAAGCAAAGGATGGGAGCTTTTGCACAACATTTTCTTCCTACAGCTGTGATCTCGGAGAGTGTTATCAGAGCAGACCTCAGAGATAGGGGTGCTGTGTTCAGGTCAATCACCCAAAGGAAGTCCAAGTTCCTTTCCTGTTTTTTCCTACTCTCCTGCAAATAACCTGCAACCTGCTGCAGCACCTGTAACACTGGGAAGAGCTTTTCTCTGTAGCTGTTGGGCCTTCTGGCAACCTGACATTAATGAAGTGGTCACTGCCCCATCTATGGAGAAGCTGGGGGGGATGGATCACTGCTAATGGCTCCACAGCACAGAAATCACCCTCCAGCAGTTTGACCCTGGCACTCAACAGTCAACACAGATAGCAAATGGGTCAGGAAAGCTCAGGTGTCTTTGGAAACCATCCCTCAAAGCATGATGCTGGGTAGATGCAAGTTGTCCTTGAATCCTCTCCTCCTGGAGATGTGGGGGAGAAGGAGATGCTCCTACATAAGCAGTGACCCTGACTAGTGTGTTGTCCTCATTCTCCCAATGGCTGCAATGAGCATGGCACAGATGTAAACCCATAATATTTTTCCTTTCTAAAGCAAAAATATTCTGAAAACACCTCCATGTATGCTGGAAGGGCCCGTGCCAGAGCAACAGGGAAGGATTTCTCCCCTGGGGTGTTTAGCAGCGGCAGCGGCCACAATCCACAAGCTGATAATGTACCCATGAGTCACTTCTCAAACACAGAACTGGTGAAACACGTTGCATGAGGGCTCATCAGTGCTCAGGATATCGTAATTAGGATGGCCTGGCTTGTTGAAGGGGGGCAAATGCATGATTATTTATAAGGAAGTGTCAGTACAGTCTAATTGTCCCAGGGACACATCCATGGCCTCTCTGGGGAAGCAAATATGAGCCTTTGGTGTCCTTGGCTCATTTACCCTCACAGCAATTCAGTTCAGCAGGAGCATTTGTGGCTGAGGTGTTCTCCTGATGATTTTCTTGTAGCTTTTATTACCTTCTTCCACTTCAGCAAACCAGTTCTCCCCTCTGTTAAATAAATGCTTGAGTGAAGATTTGTGGTAACTGGGAAAATCCCTGAAGTTTCACTTTGCTATAATCAACAGAATGGTTGGGGTTGAAGGGATCTCGGGAGAACATCTGGTCCAAGCCCCTTGCTCAAGCAGGTTCACCCAGAGCAGATAACCCCTGTCTGAGGCACACAGGGTTTTGCACAGACCCAGAACAGTCATTTGTATGAGCTGCCAAGAATCTCTGTCTGTCCTGTCCCTGCTGCTCAAATTCTGGCTCCAGCAAAGGTCTAAGCAGCGTGTTCTGCACACCCTGTTATTCAGGCTGGTGCACATTCCTGGGAGCAGCACTTACTTACCCTTTTACAGCTCCTGCCTCAGCTGTGGTCTGCATTTTCCCCAGTGACACTTCAGAACAAACTTTTTCTATATCATTAACTGCCCAGTTAGATTAAAAGATGGTAAAACAACAGGGTCTTAGTTGGGACAAGAGGAAGGTAGAGACATGTGCATGGTATGAGCTTGTTGAGAGCTCACCCCAGCCATGGTGACCCACTGGATGGGTGGGAGTAGTGACTGTGGGGAAGCAGTCATGCTTGTGCCTGACTACAATACATATCTGAGGAAGGCAATGCCTTCCTTTGAGCACCTGGAATGTGCTGCCTGGGCTGTGTTTACCCCCCCCAGACCCTCCTGGTGGCTCACCAGCTTTGCGGTGGCTGCTGCAATGTGCAGTCATTCTCTGCAACAGCTCTATGAGGTATGAATACCTCATACTCTATATGGTATGAACAACCTCTTCCCAGTTCCCTAACATCTCTCCTACTCATAGAAAGGAAGGGAGACAGAGCCAAGAAGCATCTTTCTGTCCCTGGGGCACAGCAGGGCGGTGGTGCTTGACCTGAGTCCCCAGCTCTGCCAAGAGTGACCAATTGCTCCCAAGTGACAAGCCCTGTCTTTCCATTTTAAGCCTATTTGTAAAAGGAGGGCTCTTTTCATTTTTTTTTTCTATCTTCTTTTGATGCCAGTCTCTATTGTTTGAGGAAACTTTTGCTAGGAAACTGGGACTGGGGAAAAGGAAATTCAAAGACAGAGCAGCCAAACCCTTTGCAGGAATCTGCTCTCTTCTGAAGGTTAAAGCTTGTCATTTTTTGATTTACTGGAAATGATTGGTGTTTCCTTTGTTCTCCTTTGTGGTGGCTGCTCTGATAAACCCTGAGGGATACTTTCCTTGGACAGAAAGTAAATCTGGAACATTTACAGCAAAAGAAATAAGGAAAGTAAACCCACGTCCTGTTATTCCATATTCCATTTCTTGTAAATCAGGGATTTGCCTCGTTTCAGAGGGAGACTCAGGACTCTGTGTCTGTAATTGCAGGGGACTTTAAATGGCTGCAGACCCCAAAATACCATCCACTACAGATTGTTGTGATGACAGTGGTGCTGAAGGCACTACAGGGTCTGACCTTTTATTTTTTTGAGAGTGGCTTCTGGGACTGACACAGCTCAGAAATGAGGGTTATTTTGGAGACTGATGTGAAGCTTGGTGGCAGCCCAGAGCCCTTTCCTTAGAGAGTCCAACTCTGAGTCCTTTCCAGGACCAGAGCAGGCTGAACAGGGCTGTGTGTGGCCCAGAAATATGTTGGGAGATGCTGCAGGTCCAAGTTGGCTGATAAAGCCCCCCTGATTCTAGGAATAAACATCTTCTACCAGGCTGGATGGTGAGTGGAAAGGGACTTGGCCAGCACTGGTGCAGAACATGTGAAGTGGTGCTGCTGTCAATCAGCCCCACTGTTCTTTCCTAAGGTGGAGTTCTCTCACACCCTGGAGAGCTGTTCAATGAGGTGCCATTCCCCTGGTTGTGCAACAGCAAACTCTGCTTATCCCTGCCAGGGGCTTCCCTGCCTGGAGAAGGCTAGAGGCCCCAACACACATTCCCACTGAAGCAGTAGGAGACTTTCCCAGCGACTTCAGCGGGCTGCAGCCAGCTCTGTGACACCTCTGTGCCTTGGTTTCTCAGTGTAGAATGCAACACAACAGCCACCACCTCCTCGGAGTGCTCAGAGGCTGCTTGTATTTTATGAAGCACTGAGATGTGTGGGAAAAATGTGTCACGAACACCCCTCCTGAGAAGGCAGAGCCTGAGCACTTGTGACTGCTGTTTCTGAGCTGCAGGGACAAGCCTTGCAGGCGATGTTACCTGCTGTGGGCAGCTCTGCTTGGAGGCAGGAAGAAGGGGAGGCCACTGCCTTCCTATTTTGGGTAGAGCTTAGGCCAGTATGAACTTGGAGGGACAGCAGCTGAGTGACCCCCTTGTCCAGTCCTCCCCCACCCCTCCCTATGGCTTAGGGTCCTCTGCCTGGCCATGGTGAGATTTTTTGTGCTGTTCTGGTTGCTGCGGCACAAACACAACCCACCGAGTCTGAGGGAGGTTGAGGAGCCAGCAGCTGGTCTTATTACCACCCTCATGCCTTTTCCTCTACCAGCCTTCAAGGCCAAGCTCCAGGGTGATGGCAGTGCCCACCAGACTGCTCCAGATGACCCAGAAACCTTCCCTATTTGAGTTTGTTTGTTTTTTTTCAGCTGGGACACATCTGACAGGGAGATAGTGGGAGCAGCTGGAAGGAGATACCCAGCAGCACTGCTCATAAAAGTCCAGATGAAGGATTGAAACACCTGCTAGCACCAGGAAAAATGTTTGCTATGGGACGTTAGAAATTACACCCTGTGGTACACATGGCTGCTCGCATGCATAATTTCCTCATCATTGCCAGTTAAAAAGGCAGGTGATGGATGGGCTGGTGTAAGCCAAGAGCATAGTGAAGGCAGCAGGCAGTCCTTGCCAGGCAGTGGAGATGATGTCTTGCAAACTGTTGTCCTTAATACCAAGAGGTATCACAAGTATTGTGAGACATCGCCTCCTTTTCATTGCACAAAGATGTATAAAAGATGCTGCTTTCTCTTCTCTTCACATAAAGCTCTTCAGTAACAAAGTGCACTGCAAGAATGGGTCCTTTCATTCAGGATAGATGGGGTTTTAAAATACACAAAGTGAATTCCTGTTCATAGGAAAATCAATGACAGGTTTTCAGTTGATTTTATCTCAAAACTCAGTGCAATTATTACACTAGTAAAACCCAGGCCAAGGAATCCCCCCAGTGAGACGGGCTAGAATAGGTGCATGATGAAGAAAGCTGTCTGCCACAACCAAGGGACTTGGAGCCACATATTTCCTTGCCAGCATGAAGCTGGCCCAAAGGGAAAAGATGAACTAGCTGGAAGATACAGGGATTGAATGCTTCTCCCATGCTCTGTCTGTCAAGACAGCTTTCCTTCGAGAAGCTGCTGGAGCTGATAACTGCAGAGCTTCTGCCACAACCTCTGAGATCTCTGAGCTGGCCAAGCCACGCAGAGCCTGGTGCCAGTTCACTTACATGTACCTCCCCATGCCTTAGCACATCCAGGGGCAGCAGCATCTCTCCTGGATCCATCCCCCCACATGTGCACACAGCTGAGGTGTCCCAGCATCACCCCATACATCAGCCCAGGAAGCTGTGCCCTGAGTCCATGTCCCTCCCTGGCCAATGTCACCAGCCTCCTCAGGAAGCTGTGGCTCACCTCCCTGCCCTGGATGTGCTGCCACTGCAATGGGAGAACCTATAAAAAATCTGACAGAAATATTTTATAGATATTGCTTCTTGGGTAGGTCTCGTTTTCCTCATAAGTCTGTGTGAGATGCTTTGAAAATCTGTTTTCCAGACCTTGCTGGGCCCTTCTCTTGAGAAAGTCAGCTGCCAGGATTGTATGTCAGCTTAGGCACGTGTTGGCTGCTTTGGAAAAGCCAGGTCACTGTGCTACCTCTTGCCTTGTGCTGTGACGTGCCAGTGTGGTCCTCGTTTGTGAGCATGCAAAGCCTGTGATGAGATTCAGCCTTTTCAAAGGGAAAGGTTGAATGTCAACCCAAAATTCTGGTTCTCTGGTGCCACAGAAGAAAAGCTTTAATGTCCTACTGAGTTTTGTAACATCCTCGTCATCTGAAATTTCTTTGAGGCCAAGCCCAACTTGGAGGCGTAATGAATTCAGCGTTCTCCCTCTATTAGACAGCTCTGATTTCTGCGGTTTTGTAAACATCCCCAAAAACACGTGGTGCTGTAGTAGTTGTCTTTCAGCTGCCTATCTCAAAATGCCTCTCAAGGGAAGAGACAAATCCTGTATCCCACTCCAAGTCCCAGAGGAAAAGACACAGAAATTCAGACCTTAGATTTGTATATGGGAAAAAAAAGCGAGACACGGGTGTAGAGTGCAAGCTCAGTCTTGAGTCCTCGCTGGGACACAGCCCTCTGAGGGGGGTGCATCCTGAGGAGATGGTCCTCCTGATGGTACCATGAGGAACTTGAACCTTCAGACAGGTTCCTTTCTACACAATCCTGCACAGAGGTGGATGAATGCTCTGCCATCAGAAACTTGCAACACTGGGGCAAGATTTAGTAATTGCGGCTATTTCCCTGCTCATGGTGGTGTGGCTGGAATTAGATGGTCTTTAAGGTCCCTTCCAACCCAAATAATTCTGTGTCTCTGTGATTTACTGGAGTCTCTTTACATTCATGTTACATGATTCAAGGGTTGTTATCTCCAGTCCGAATTGTTGAGTCTCGAGTGGTTGCTTTGGTTTTTTTAATAAAAGTATCCTGTCTTTATTTAATAGCTGAGATAGCACGTTCAGGCCAGTATCTCCTGGGAAGTCTCTAAAATTGGCAGCTAAAAAAACCCAGTAGAATTTAGGAATTACTGATGCTTTATAGAAGAATTACTGATATTTATAGAACACAGATATACATTTAATTTAGAGGCAATTGTGCAGATGTAGCAGATCTTGGCAATTGTTTTCCCCCCCCTTTTTATTTTGCTAATAAGAACACATAGAAACAAGAGGGTCATTTATTAGAACTTTCTGCTTTTTTCGTTATGTGGTCTCCTAACCCTCTCCCAAAAGCACATGGAGATCTCCACCTCTCTGTTCCTGCATGCTGAGTGTGCAGTACCCACTGGTGAATCAGCCAGGCCTTCCCACCAGTCATTCTGCAGTGGTTAAAGGTTACTGGTTACAGTGGAACTACCTTTGGGTTTTATGATCTCTCCACCCAAGCACCACCCAAGCTCCAGCACCTTTTCCCCATAATGGGGATGCAGAGGAAAGGCTTGGCTGGACCCATGGGCAACATCAGAGGAAAGGGAAGGATTGAAACTTGTCCCATTTCTGCCTTTCTGCCAGGTCTGCAAGGTGAGCAGTATTAAATGGTGCCCTTAGACTTGAATGTGTGCAAGAACTTTGATCCTGCTGTCATCCATGTTATGTCCAAGGGAGCTATATCTGGTTTTACAGTCCTTCTGAGAGATGAATCAGTTGTTTCTCTGAAGGGTTATTATTGTTACTATGGTTATAGGTGAGCACACAGTCTCAGACACGTACTGTAAATCCCTGCTGAGTTTGGTGCTGGGCTTTAGAGAACAAGACAGGCCCTGCCCCAGAAAGCTGCCTGCCCTTTAGGTTCCTGTCAAGGTATAATTTGTTTTTCATTACACATGAGCACTTCTACAAATTTCTGCACTGAGCCTTTTTGACAAAAGGTCTAACCCAATGCCTCTTGCAGGATTTTTTTCAATTAAACCAGCTACTGTGATTTTTTTCATGGCAGGGGAAGCAGCAACTCTCTAGGCTACCTGCTGCAGAAGAAAAACCAGGCACCATATGCAATGTAACTCTTGCTTGCTCTATCTCAAAAATGCCGAACTCTGGGAGAGAATTCGTCCCACCAAACGCCCACTAAGCACATTTTTTAAATCTGGTTTCTCAGCCTTTCAGGAAAGGAGAAGCAAAATCTAGCTATGTTCTTCTTGCCTGCTGGAACTGGGCCCCGTTTCATGAAATTAAATGGCTAAGGAGGAAAAAAAATATATCCAAGGCAAAGATGCTATTCTCAACAAAGGGAACAGTATATGCAACAGCTTCTGCAGCATTCCTGCAACATGATGTCTTTCCCTGCACAGTTTCAGTTAGGAATTGATTGTCTAAACAGAGAATTGCTCGATTCAGAAAGGCTTAAGGCTCACTTCATGAACTGTTTGCTAAGAGGATGAATAGATGGGCATGTGTGTATATAAATCTATAAATCATGTCTTGTTCTGCCCCAAAGAGGACAGCTGAGACTGTATTCTTTGTCACTTGATTTCATGTTCTCAGGGCTAGGGATAAAGGCAGTAGTGTTTCACACATGGGGTCAGGATTCGATGCTGCAGCTCCGGAAGGACAATCTGTGGAAAAGAGGAGATAACATTTATTGTGAGAGCTAGAGCTCACAAAGGGAATAACAACATTCATGCTGCTCTGATGGGTTCACAGTTAAGGGAAAGTTTGGTTAGTGTCTCTCTTTTGAGTTCTCTTCTATTCCAATGAGGTTTTTTTCCAGGTTCTTGTTTGAAACCCTGGGTGTTTGGTGGCACTGCTGCTGTAAGTTGTTGCTGTCCATCCCAGTCCCTGCACTACCGTGCCCATTGTTGCCTCTTCCTGCCCTTCTGCTTAGGGATGCTCTGCTGTGTTTGTGCTGATTTGGATGGATTTTTGGCCAGGCTTTGCCCCAGTGGCGAGTTTTGGAGTGGGGGGTGCTGGTGGTGGGAGTTGGTACCAACTTTAGAGCTGAGAGAGGCGCTGTAGAAGGGCCCTGCAAGTACCTGTGCCGTGACCAGGGGTCCTCTGGCAGATGCTCTGAGCAGAGAGGGGAGGGTTCAGTAGCCAGTTGCCCTGAGGAACTACCACATTTGTCCCCCAGAGAGCCCTCCTGCTACCCAAGCCAGTGGCCTTCATGGAGCACAGGGGTACCAGTAGAAATGATGCTCTTCAGGGGTCCCTCATTGGAGCAAGTTGGAGGGGGAGCCTACAGCAGGGGCAAACCTGAACCCCTCAGCCAAAAACCTGTTTTCTGCCAGCTGAGGCTGTGCCTGGGGGGCATCTCTTCTAGGAAGGCCCCCAGAGAAGAGTTGTTACACCACCTAGCAATCCCTACGGTGCCCGTGTGAGCAAATGTGAACCCCAGGCCAAGAGCAGACTGTGGGACATCCTGAGCCTGCTCTCGTACCAGTTTGGGTTCTGTCCATGAATCCCTATGGGCAGTTCTGTGATGCAGGCAAATGCCACGGTGACTCTGTGTCCCTGGGTGAAGCAGGGTGGGATGTGACTCCTTTGCTGAGCATGGTGTGTGGGCAGCGGGGGCGAATGGGTGGCATCGGTGCGGGTCTGTGGCAGTGAGGCAGGCACTGATCTCACCGTAACCAGGAGCACCTTTGGAGAGACACATGAGAGCTTTGACTCATCCCTCGCCTGGCCTGCGCTGGGTGCACTGAATGGAATGCAGGAGGTGTGCAGAACAAAAGGCTTTGCTCGTTTCTACGTGGATGCTCCATCCGCCTCGCCGGCCGCTGTGTGCGTCTCTCCTCTGAGATGACGCACTGGGGATGGCTGAATACAGTCCCCTGTGTGGCCCTGGCATGGCAGGTCCAGCTGAGCAGAGGTGCAGGGGTTTGGTGGGCTCTGCTCTGCCCCAGCCCATGAAATGCTCTCCCACAGCCCACCAGGCAATAGCTTTGTGCCTGGATAGCTGGCACTGCAGCATGGGCATCCCCTGGGCATAGAGCTTCTTGCTTATAAATTAACTACAAGCCATCAAGGGTCAACTCCCTTTTGCTATATTATGCATGAAAAGATTGAGAAGGTCAAGCAAGAAGTGAAAGATGCTTTTTCTTTAATAGTTTTCTGCACTATCCAGTATCCCTGTGCCTCCTCTTCCTCTTCATTTCAAGAGAATAACTCCTAAGTAGAAACTTAAGAAGCTGGTCCCATATTTAGAAGATCACAGAGGCAGTATACATGGGATTTGTTTTGGTTTGGTTTGGTTTTCCCATGAGCTCCTAAGATGTAAAATATTATCAACTACTGCATTTAAAAGTGGCCTTTCAGTCATTGTCCTGTCTGGGGAAATCAGTAACAGGTGAGAGAGCTCGAAGCACAGGCAGACGTCCTCCTCTGTTTGTGTTTCTCACTTGTCATCTGTTCCCCAAAGAGCTCCCAGAAGTCAACCAATTCTGTCTGCCTGCTTTGTCTGTTACAGAGACCTCTCTTCCTTCACTAGGAAAAAAGTTGGTCTTTAGTCAGCCCCAGGAAAGGCCAGTTATCTACCCCAGATTTGCCTTGGCAGCAGCATGCTGCTTTTCAAAGAGCTCAGAAGAAACCCTCCTGCCAGCAAATGTAGGTAGTGCTTTTTTCATTTCTTCTGGAGAAGTTTCTTTTTCTTTGTGGAGAGGATTTCTCAGTCTCCAAAAATCTGTCATGCGGTATTTGTGTTCCGTAAAATGCATCCTCCTTGCCTACAGAAATACTGCTCCCTGCTAATCCCAAACCAGTGACTGTGGGAACGGTGCTGACAAAGTCAGACTCAGCAAGCTGAAGGGAGTGGGATAGATATGGAAATGGGTACCAGCTCTGCTCCCTGCCCAGTGACCCTCTGCTAAATATGGGTCAGTTTATATTTACCAGAAGCAGAGGGAATGGAATCCTTGAGGGGGGGTCAGGAGTAACTGTTGCAGATGTTAGGCTCTGGGTTTGTTTATTTGGATCTCCTGAGCACACTCTGATCCCAAACTTTTCCGCTCTGACGAGTGGGACTGGGTAAACTGATTCCGGTATTTTAGTCCAGCCTGAAGTGACAAGTATCCACAGCTCCTGATTCACACGCACTTCCACTTCCTCCGTGGTGGCTGCTCATCACCACGTGCATTCTGGGAGTTTCCTCAAGGACAAAGGGAGATTCCCCAAGGAGAAGGGGAAGGGGAGAGAATTTTTCCTGAGGGTTCTTATTTATCTTGTGCACATCAATGTTTATCAGAAATTATGCTCATTTTCCAAAGAACCCCAGTTTGCAAATCTCTAAGTTTCCCATGGCACTTCCTGTCTATCATGTTTTTCATTATCCCAAATTAGCCTGTGATTGGTATCCAGCACCCAGAGACTGTATCCTGGTAGTTCTGACAGTACTTCCCAAGATCAGCCTGTTGCATCAGAAAGAAAGTCCTTCTGATTCCCTTCCCTTATTAAAATAATAATTTGCACTTATGTAATGTTCTTCACATCTCCTGGGTGAACATTAGCTGACCCTGCTGTAAGACACAGACAAGTTTCTGCTCTGCAGATGAAGGAAGGAAGGCAGAAGGTCACACAGCAAAGCAGGAGCAGAGCTCAGACTGTAATTCACAGAACTGCTCTTTCCCTCCTGCTCCAGGCACTGCTGCATGGCACTAACAGTCCAAATTAAGAGATTATAATGCATAATCCATACTGGTGTGCCAAGAATTCTCTAAATCATATTACACTGTCACATAAAATGATGACTCATTTGCTAACACAGCCCACAACCAGTTCCTTTATGTTAAAATTACGTGGACAAGACTGGATTTAAAAAGAAAAAGGAGAGCTTGTTGTGTACGTAGTGAATGCTGAGTTATAGATGCTTTCATGGATTTTATTTTGGCTGATGCTGAAGGAGCATTTGTGAGCCTGTTTGTTGACAGTGGTGCTTGGGACCAGAGATGCTGACATTCCACTAACAATAATAGGAACTGCCTCTGTTTGTTTCTAAATTGGAAATTCTTCCTTACATGGGCCCAACCCACCCTCCACCCCCGTCAAAGGAAAGGGCATTCGTCTGGGACTGGCAGATGGAGCATCTCCCAGCAGAGCTGGTGCCTCTGGGCTGCAGGGCTGGCCCTGTGCTTAGTCACTGCCAGAAGCCCCTGTTCTCCCCATACCTATGGAAAGGGGGCAGAGAAAGCACAGCTTATCTAAAGCAGTTAATAACATGGCAGAACAATCAGCCCAACTACACTCTTCCCAGGAAAAGATGCTTTCACCGAATCTCCCCGTTGATGCCTTTCTTCTCTCTGTTGGCTCTGCTCTCCTTGCTCCTCCCTGCATCATCCTCCTCCTCACTGCCACCCTGGCTTCTGCCCCTCATGATGGCCTCTGCTGCTGTTTGGGGACTGTGTTATTACACTTCCCAAAGCCATTTGGGATGTGGCTTGTGCGAGCGACACTGAGCTGTGTTTTGCTGCGCTGTGGTTTCACCATTTCCTTTTCGTCTTTCTGCCGGGGCTTTAATTCCCGTGGCTGAGGAACTGGTTGCAAAATCCTTTTTGCCAGGAATGCCCACATGTTCTTCAGCTGAGAGTTGTTCTGGCATCTTGTCAGAGACTGCTTTTCCATACCCTGCATGGCTGGCACATGTCACAGCCACTTGCTGCACTTTGAATAGAGAAGGCTGTCAGGGCAGATGGTCACTGCTTCTTTTGAAGCCACAGAGGGCTTGTTTGACCATTGGACATGTCCATCTCTGCAGACTTCCTTTCCCTGTCTGCCTCAGATCCCATGGGTCACCTCTGGCCCAACACCATCCTGGCCTATATTCCAGAAAATGTAGTTTAATCTCCCCAGCTTTGGGTAAATAAGCCTCAGCAGCCAAATCTCCAGCAGGCAGTAAGGACTTGGATCAGGAAACAGCTTCAATTGCTGCGTAGTCAAGGCCAGTTCAAGAAGCTCTTTGGAAGATTTTCCTACTGTTGTGCTGGAAGCTCCTGCTTCCCTTCATTTCTTAGAGACAAAAAAAAGTAAGAACCAGTTTCTGTGCGTGACCTGCGGAGACCCTGAGCATCCTGTGCTAGTGCTGAGAGCAGGGGAGGGAAGTAATTGCTTTCAGCAGTTGGGAGGCGTGGGTGGCAGGATGGCTTTGCGCGGTGCTGGAGGACGCTCCGTACATGCATCCCTCCTAAACAAATACCTCTTTAAATGTGTATTATGGGGATTCAGGGAACAGCTTTTTTTTTTTTTTTTCCTTACTCCAAGTAGGAGAGAGGCTTATTAGTACTCTCCTTCCATAGGCAAGGTGCGGAGGCTGGGAAGTTGTGAGACAAGTAACATTTGCTTTTATCAGTCAAATCTGCTCTCTCCTGGACAGTCATTTCAGCCAGAAATACAAGCAAAGGAATACAAGGTGCTGTCAGAGGCATGGCTGCTATAGGGGAAGCACATAATACTGTTCAGCACAGCTATGGAAATGAACTTGTGTCAGTAGGAAGGAATTATTTCTGTGATGCTGCTTGACGCATCCATGCTGGATAAGTACCTGTTGAAGAAAATGAGTTCTGTATCACTGATGTCCATGTCAGAGTAACTGAACTCTGTTGGACATGGTATTTGGATGCTGGAAGAGCCTTTTTTCAGTGAGTTTTAGAACTGCAGTCTCTGAGAATTCCGAGGGAGCTCCAGCTAAGTAGGGGAGGGAAAGGGAGGTTTCAAGGTGAGATATTATGGAAGGGAAAAAGGTTTGGACAGTTTCAGAGCTCCAGACAGATGGAGCTGAAAGAGAAATGGGTGCTCTAAGCATCTACTCAGATTTAGAGTCACAGAGAAAGGAAAAAAAGCAGACCTGAAGGTGCAGGGGTGTGAAATGGGAGCAAGAACTGACAGCCCTAGGCTGTGGAGCAGGGTTAGACACAGCTCTGGAGGGAAATGTCTGCAAGCAGAAATCTGGTCTTTGGTAAAAGACAGATAAATCTGGGAAGTCCACAGGTTTTCAATGGAGCTCAGCTGTGAACAAGATGGAACTGGCCAGTTTGAGAGCAGAGGAGTAAAACTGGTGCTTGCTGGGAGGCAGCCAGGAGCAAGGGTGACTCTGCGGGCCAGGGAAGGTGCATCCCACCCTGAGCTGGGATCAGGGATCAAGGATCAGAGGAGACAGCTCTGCTTAAGCCCAGGAGGGCTCCCTGCCCTGATGGGAAAGACAGACAGGGTTTTCAGTGTTTTATCTCACTGTTGCTGAAAGAGCTGAGTCTGTCATTATTTACTGCCATCTGTTAGAGAGACAAGAATGGCAGCTGCTAACAGTGATACCTTACATCTCATAATGTCTTTCATCCCCCAAAACTCGAGCCCCCAAGGGATTTACAAAGACAATGCAACCAATCTGATTCCATAAGAAGAGTTTCTCCTTAGGCTGGTATCAATCAGTGGAAATTTAGCTGTTCCTTGTAAACTATTTGCATCTCTGGGAACATTACATTTATACAAATGTGTTTATATGACCACTAACAGGCAGCACAGCCCAAAACCTCTGGTGAGAGGTCTGGCCTGTGCAGGTGCTTATAGGAAGGCTTGTATCAGATACCTGTTGTGACGAACCTCAGGTGGAATTCATCACATTTTTGATTCTGAAAGAAATTTGTCTCTCTTTTTTTATTTTCTTGGTCCCATATTTTAAAGGCCTGGGTACACATCCATGCACAGTAAGATTTAGAGATGATTATAGTGATCTGGGAAGCAGATGTCTGACATCAGTGTAGTACACAATGCCTCCCAGAGACTTTTTCCCTTGCATGGGAAAAAGTATCCTGATCATACTCCACTAATCTCACTGAGATGAATTTGTTATGGGGGGCACTAGAAAATGCAGAGCTGCAGAACAGTGGCTGCATGTGTCCAGTCCTGTGAGTTGGATCCAACACAGTCAGTGTTTTGTGGCTCCTCTGTTCCAGAGCTTTGCTCCGGAGTCAGCCGATGGCCGACAGATGACCTTGTACATGTTTCCTGGGTTCCTTGTGGCTCGGTTCCATCACTTATGAAATAAGGATAATGTCACTCACCTTGTCTGCAAAATGGTTTAAGATCTAGTAATAAAAAATACCAGGAAGGAGCTTAGGTGATATTACTATTTTATATCTATGAGAATGCAGATACCAAAGCAAATTACACCCGTGTGCAGGTCATTCTGTCCCTTGAGGGGGAGAGAGGGAAGGGGATTTCTTAAGGAGCAGCCATCTGCCAGGCTTACAGAATAAATTACTGAAGTGTGTTATCAATAGTTATCAAAACTTGCTGGAGCGGAAAGAATTTTAAAATGCTAATGAGGTTTCATTTGTGGAGCCTTGGTTGGGCCGGTTGGTTTCCTTTCTGCATTTCTCCAGGCTGACTTTGCACTGCCTTTCAGTTCCGGCTTGGTGTCCAGTTCTGGCTTTCTTGTACTTTCTCAGTGTGGTTTCTAGAGAGAGTGAAATCATCCTTGCTGAACTGTTTCTCATGCGTATCATTTTGCATTGTGTGGAGCGGGTTATTTTAACAAACTCTAAATTTTTACAATGCCAAGAAGTAGGAGCGTTGATTGCATTCCTGGAGGCTGCCTCCATGTCCCAAGGATGTGCATTTCCATTTTATTGTCTTCTATTTTTACCTCATTTTGGGGAGGAGGAAGGGCTGGAACACCCTTGGGACAGGCAGTGACTGTCTGTGGGATGGTGTGGCCGCAGTGTGGAAGGAGGGACACGGGCAGACCCTGGGGAGGTGGCACCCAGCCCACACGTGGCACACACATGAGCTGCCCTGACAGCCCCTGGGCAGCCGCAGGGATCCAGCTGTGAAGAACCCCTGCTGCTGCCTCCGGCTTTTGAAGGCTCGTTTAAGCCCTAAAATAACAACTGCCACTCCCTGCTGAGGGAAACCAGCCGGGATTAGCTGAAGCCTCCCATTCCCCGCTGTCTAGTGAAATAAGGACTTTCCCCTCTATGTAAATAGGGTGACATTGCTGCCCTCCCCTTCTCCCTGAAGGGGAGCTCTGTGCTCCAGCGCTCTCCTCCTGCCCTCTGACAGCTCCTGCTCATGGTTTACAGCTCAGGGCACCAAAGGCAGTGGGAGA
>NW_021939882.1:4075089-4177704 GCF_001715985.3 Manacus vitellinus
ATTTACAGATTCTTTTCCTTTGCAAGTTCATAACTGTGGGGCTTTTCCCCCCCTCAGAGAATCTGTGCATAATAAAAGCAGTTGGTCTCTATAGAATCAACAGTGTTGAATTACTGAGCCCTTGCCAGGCTGTATCTTCAGCTAGTTTGCTTTTCTTTTCTGCTCTTGCAGAGCTCCTGCATTGCATCCTTTGTACTTCGGGCTCCCATAAATAAAAAGGGTATTATTAAACTTATTTAAAGAAGCAGGAGGACCTATTGAACACATACACATGCCTCCCTGCAATCAGCCAGGGAGCTGAATATAGAAATAAAGAGAGGAATAGATTTGCATTTGGATGTGCCATATATTGTCTTTGCAAAGAGAGGGTGCCTGGGACCTTCAGGGCACAAAAGAAAGCGGCTAAGCTTGTGGTTTAGCTATAAACCAGTGATTAGATTTCTAGTTGCATCTCCTCTCATTCTTTAATACATTTAAATGGGACATTAGCTCCTTTCACAATAAGGAAGTTTTCATTTTATTAAATACTTCACCAACTGGCAAATAAAGGCATTGTAAGGAGTGCATGACCTTGGAGAAAATTCATTTTGTGGCTTGGCTTTTCAGCTAGAGGCAACAGCAAAGGGCACATGCTAAAAACCTGGGGGAAAAAAAAAAGCCAGGGAAATATCCTTGGGTCAGGAGAGGTTACCTCGATAGGGCTAGAACTTCCCAAAGAAAAAATATCTGTACCTGCTGGGACGTGGGATCTAGCTGTGAGCTCTGTTCCAGAAGGCTGAGAGTTGTATCAGCCGTTCTGCCTAGTGCTAGAACAGTCTCTCCTGAGCAGCCTTCACATGCTCAGCCTTACACACGTGAATTTAAAAAAAGGGATGACATCAGCTGCACCGCAGCTCTGTGATTCAGGAGTTCCTCGCGGTGCTTTCAAAAGAACTTCCTAAAAAAGAGGAAAAGTTTGATGGAGAAAAATGAAGGCTTGATTTATGTAGACCTCCCAGCTCAAACATTTGTTCTAGTGGCCTAGAAAACCTCTGTCCTGTCCTGCCAGGTGGAGACTGTCTGTAAGGATCTCTTCGCTGGGGATAGTCCATTTGCAAACATTTGTCGAATTGCGCAAGGCAAAGCTATGCAGGACACTTGAACGCCTTTGCTAATGTGCTGGATGACGCTGAAAATGTGTCTTTTCCCCAAATTCAGCTGCGTTCTGTTTTTACAGAGTAACGACTGTCAGAAGCAGCTGTTAACCTGTGGCTGCAGAAGAGCTTTTGGATGTTTGTGTTTTTGAAATTTATAAATGTATTTTGTCGGGTTGGACCCAATTCAGCAATTTTTCACATTGATGTGCTCAGATGAATTGTTTGGCTTTTGTTATCCAAATGTCATTATGGAGGGAAGCAGGTTTAGAACTGCTCTTGGAACAGACTTTTTGAAAATGATAAAGTTTTTCCGGAAGACTGAATTGTTGGATGAAATTCTATTTATAAATGCTAGAGCTGTTTAAAATTACTCAAAGAGAATCAGTCAGAATTACATCTTTCCTCTTCTTGGTCCAAAATGCACCTCTTTCTTCACCCTGGCAGACTGAGCAAGGCACTTTCACTCTCATTTTGACTAACAGAGAAATTGCTCTCCCCTGATCCATAGGCTGAAGTAACTTATTAATAAAAAACAACCAACCAAACCAAACAGCCCCAAACTAAAATTTGCTTACTGTAGAATAATTTTTGTTGTTCACCATGAATAGCTTAAGGTGGAAAAAGGATTTTCTGGCTCCTGGAAAAGCCAAACAATCAACAATTCCGATTTTATATAGAAATACTTTTTTCAAATAGTGGAATTCAATTTTAAATCCTATTGAATGTATTTCAGCTCATTTTTATCCCTAAATTTGTTCAAATGTTTTCTGTGCTTGTTGCATCTTTAAATTCTTGCACAGCTTCATCCTTTCCACATTTCCATGTAATGATACACACGCTGTCGGTGCTGGAGAAATTTGTGTCGGGAGCTTGGGAAACTTGTGTTTGCCTGGTATCTGATGGTTAACGCACAATGGGTGAAGGCTTTGTCAAATTAACAGCGAGGTTCTAACCAGAGTGCTATTGAAATGAGTAATAGGCTGTGGCTAATGAAAGGCAGCTTCTATATTTGAACGGGTTGAGGAGGCATTTGAATGGAAAAGAGCTGAGATGTGTCAGATACGCTTAACAACGGGCCTGAGGTGGTGGTGGAAATTGCTCTTATCTGGGTGACAGCTAAATGACACAGGACACATTGCTCCTGCAGCTGGCCTGACCCGGAGGGCTGAGCACAACCTTCGGGCTCCTCTGTGGCTCCTGGCGCCAGCCCATTGCTGACCCTCCTGCATCTCCAGTGGGAGGATCTTCCACTGCATCCCCAGCACACTGTGGGAATTTACACTTGGATGTCGATATTTTCTCGCCTCCCTCCCCTCACCACTCGCTGCCCATTGTTTGAGGTGATTTGCAGGCAGGTGGTTAGGCAAGAGTGAATTCTTTATTATTGAGGCATGGCGTTTTCCTGTCTCCTGCAGGTGATAAAGTAGGAGTGCAGCATTGCAGCCGATGGGCAGAACCTGGCCTGGCCTGCAGAGTGGGCTGGGAGGCCGTGTGGTGGTGGTGGTCGTGGTGGTGGGTGGTCACATATGGACATGGGCTTTATGGCTTTGTGGCTGGTTACCTGCGGTGCTCCGAAGAGGGTTGCTCTGAGTTAACTCACAGGTGAGAGAGGCTGCAAGCAGCACACCCCAGCATTGTGGATGGGGCTAATTGTTCCGTGCTAATTGCTGTCCTTGGCAGAGACTTGGAACAGGGTTCAGAAAATGGTTAATAGCCGGTGGGGGCACGAAGGTGCCGGGAGCTCAGTGGGGCTTCAGGACTGGCAGGTTGGGAGAGTTGAAAATTCCCCTGACCTGGCAGAGCCCTTGTATGCAGCTGTGAGGAGCTATGTCTGGGAGACTGGAACAGGCAGCATGTGTCCCTGTGGTGCATGGCAGCTCATTGTGACAGGGTGAAGGTGGACAGCTGCTGGGGCAGGCAGGGCAGAGGGAGGCACTCACTGGCCAAGACACAAGTGAAGGACTTTCCATTTGGGATCCAGTTGTTGATCCTGACCCAAATAGGGTCATTGGTATTTAACAAAGGAGCCAAATTCCCTATTTAGAATCTGGCTGGGATCTGATTGCAGTGCTTCTCCCACAGCCTTCCTCACAACTGCGAGGAATACCAAGTATGAGTGGCATTTGTGTCTGGTAAACACAAGGGAGAATGGGGCTTGTTCTGGCAGAAGTGACTTAGTTTCAAGAAATTATTTTGTATTCTTAAGAAAAAGGCTTTTAATAACTAACCCTTTCTCAGGGAGTCAGAAATCCCAATTTTAGACCTTTACCAGACTGATGCTTCCATCTGCCAGGCTTTGTGAAACAGTGATGGTTGTAGGGTCCTGGTTACAGCAGAGTAACAGGAATTTACAGCCTGTGAGTAAAAGATGATGTTTCCATTTCCATGATGTATCCCTTTTCAAAAAACTGGTTCACTTCTTTTGTAAGAAATGAAGAGCAAAGACCACATGGTGGGAAAGATATCTCTGCCTTTTTCAGGGGCTAAAATCTCAGCTTCAAGGAGCACTTTTGTTTAGATTTGTCTTCTGGTCCCTCCTCCCCCTTTAGGTGCTAGTGATGAGTTCTTGGTATTGTGAGGAGTTCAGTAAATTGTTTGATTTGGCTCCAGTCTGACTAAAAGAAAACTACAAAATAACACTTCAGGTTGTTCTGGTTTGAGTGCAAAAGGTACCTGTTCAGACCAGTTTTTGGTTTGGGTTTGGTTCAGCTCTGATCAACACTAACTGCAGGTGTTAATCCACTGCTATTCTGCCTGTTTTTCCGCATCTTTTATGCTGTGAGTTGAAGTTTCTAGAGTCTTGTCTTGATTTTGATGACTCCCAGTGTGACCTTTGAGCAGGTGACTTTGTTGTAATCTTGCTTTGAATATAAGGAAGGTAGAAAACGCTGTTTGGCTCACATGGGTATACAAGAGTTAATTAATTGTGAAGGATCTTCATGAAGAAGGTCAGAGAAGTGCAAAAAATAAATTAATTCGGTGCTTCCTTAGTAGCTTTCTGCTTTTCCACTCTTGAAAAGGAAACCTGTGAAGCTGCTCAGCCCTCACTGTGATTTAGAGCTGGAACAGGTTGATCGTATGCTGAGGACTATCTTTAACCAGCCTTGCACAGTACATACCCAAAACTGTGCTGCAGCCAACTGGCACAGTTAATTCAGCGCTGCCATTGGTATCTTGGCTGCTGAGACTGAGACACAACTGTACTCGAATCCAGGAAGGCACCACCTATCAGGGCAGTGTTAAATGGAGCTGTGTGTCATGCCCCATGGCCGATGGGCTGTCAGACACACACGGGATGTTGCCAAGTGTGTCATTAAAGCAACAGCTTTCTGTTCTTTCCACTGTCACGCTGGGTAATGCTGGGCAGGTGCCCTCTCTTTTACTGCTTATGCTGTAGAAAGGAATTGCTTTACTCAGAGGTAGGATATCTGGCAAACGGCACTTTCCCCCTTTTATTTCTTTAAATAATTGCTGCAGGTCAGGAGGACCTTTGTGTCACCATCTCACCCTCATGTAGATGCTGAAAATCATGCCCCTAAGTCTATGTGTGTAGGCAAAACCCTTAGAGAGCCCTCACCGCAGGCAAAGGAAATTGCTGCTTCCCAGTGCATTATAATTTGACAACCTATGGAAATGCTTAAGTGTGTTTAAGGTGTTTAGGCAGTGAAGTTTAAATGTACGGGCATTAATGTTTGCTTGACATGAAAGGGATGAGTCACCTTGAAGCTTATGCTCTGCTTCTCTTCCTGTTCTAGTAAGAATCCTCTTTGCATGTCATATTCAATGGCTTTTCAATTAGGAATGCAAATAAGCACCTCAGTCCTCATTAGCTCCAGTGGATTTAGCATTCAAGCTCATTGAGTTTTGGAGTTGCACTTTCGGGCAGTCAGTGTCCTGCTGCACAGTTTGCCTTGAAAGGAAACATTTTCTTTCTCATCAGCATCCCACTGTTTACAGAGCCTATCTGCACGGCTTGGAAGCTAAATTAAGAGCAGGCTTTCCTAAGGTGGAGCGTGCACGTCACCGTGATGGATGTGGTGGGTTCAGGAGAGAAGCAGGGAAGCAAACCTGCTGAACCAGGCTGGGGTAGAGCGAGTGAGAACCCCTCTCTTGCTGGGGCGGCTGCATGTGCTGCAAGATGGGACGAGGCCAGGTGTGATTCCCTGAAACACATGGCAGATCCCATCTGAGTTTCCTTATGGGGAAGGTGTGTGCAATCTCCTCCATCTCTTCTCTTTGTATTTCCATGCATCTTATCTCTTATGCTGGTCTTCCTTCCCCTGCCTGGAGCAGTTTGGCGTCCTGTGCCTGCCGCTGGTTCTTGCCTGTGGCAGCCAAACCACAGGGCTGACTCATGACCTGCACCTTCCCTGCTCCTCATGGGCTCCTGAGCCACACTTTTGGGGCTTTCTGGAATCAAAATACACTGTTCTTCAGACTTACCCAGAGGGCAAAGGTGTGCTCACATACCAACAAGTGCAGAAACAGATGGGAGCCCGAAGGGCTGTTGGAAAGGACCTGGCTCCATGTAACATCTTGGGGACGCTTTTCTTGGGACAGCTGGAGGAAGTTTTGCTGTAGGAGGATTTCCATACTTTGTTCTGTCTTCTCATTTAGGCAACTTCTGACCTTTGCCCTCAGTGTCACTGCTCTGCTGTGTCCTGGAGGGGACAGACCCTGTGCCAATGGTCCATGTCTGTTTGGTGGCCCCAGTGCCCTTAGCTTGCAAAGTCCTACCACTTCACTGAAGAGCTCTCCACCCCCCTCTTTGCATGCTGCAAATACAGCAGGACTGTCCAGAGGCATCAGCAGGAGCAGTCCCTTCCCAAGGGACCCTTAGATAAGATATGTACGCATGGGAGGACTTTTTTGGTGGGAAGGAGGTGCTGTTTACTCTGAGTTGTTCCATGTTCTGATGACGGCTGTATTTGTTTTCCCTGTATATGTTAAAAAGCATGAATCATTGGCACTGAGATGTCTGGTTGAAAGTTTTATTTCAGTGTACCTGTGCCAGCTTTTCCCTTCAGACCTGGATGCCCTGTTGTCTCAATTATTGAGTGCTGGAACATTAAATTCCTGGTATCTGAACAGTTGAAGTGGGGCTTTGGGGAGGAGTGAGGGAGGAGAAAGTGATTTCTTGCTTGTTAGTTTTGTTTTCCCCTCTGTGTCCGGGGAGATATCTTCCTCTGTTTTGTGTAAGCAGGGCTTGCTTTCCATCCAGGAGCTTTTGCTCTCTCGGCTCTTTCAGACCTCTGGCAGTGGAGCAGCTCAGAGATCTCCTACTGAGAAGATCAGACCCCATTACTTCTCCTGCTCCAGCAAAACCATGTCTTTTTTTCCTTTCTGCACCAACAGGATCAGTGTAAAGAAAGCAAATCAGAACATAAGAAATTACTTCTTGCTTGCTGCTGGGATTACACAGGAATATTCTTTAAAGAAAAAAATATTTAACTGCACTTCAAAGCTCCCAGTGCAGCAGGGAAATCACATTTAGGATTTTTTTTAAGAGCTGCTGATGCTTTGAAGGGAGAAAAATGGATGGAGTTGTGTTTATAGAGTTGTTGGCCAGATAGTTGCACTTAACAGGTTTCATTTTTGAAGTTTTCTTGTTTCGCTGTGGGTATTTACATAATAATGAGACTTTTGTCCTTTAGGAATTCTCCTATTTTAACTGTTTTCCTGTCGTTGCACTCCTGATGACATAATGTCTAATGATTACATGGGAGAAAGGACCACATAAAAGCAAAGCTCTGATTTTTGTTACTCGTGTGGCAACATGGAAGACAGTCAAGAAAGAATTTCCTTGAGCAAAAGTTTTCCATCAGGTTTCCAAATGCCAGGGAAAAAAGTTGTTTGATTTTTGCACTCCCCCATTACTCAAACATTAAATCCTCCCAAGTCCTGCTTTAAGAAGCCAAAGATAAAAGATACACTATCCCATTTGGCAGCGCAAATGAAATAATTTCACTGAAGTTTATCTTTCTTTGCTCAGTGATAACTGGCACTGTGGCAACAGCTTTTCTCAGGCTGTTATCTGGTTTGGTCTCAGAGGGACACTGGCTTCTCAGCTTAGTATGTTCTGTAATTTATGGAGTGCAGTTCAAAATTATCTCCTCGGTGTGATGCTGAGGTTGAAAGCATAATTCCTAATGAGGGAAAGTTGCTATTGCTTGGGGTCTTAAACTTGACATAGTTGGATAGAGCTTTTCTTCTGGCAGCAGAAAACACATGCTGCTTGGGATCTGTCTGTTCTAGCGTCCGATAGTGGCCAAAATTGCTGTTAAGACGAGCAGCTGAGAGGCTGCAGCGAATTACAGTTTTTTGGGGAGAAGACAGGACCAGGATCTCTGAGTACATGCTCTCCAGAATGCAACCAGGCACGTTATCACCAATGCCAAGCCTTGGTGGAGAACAGTACATTGAAATATTTCTGTCACTGGAGATCTTAAAGGACAAGTTTGTTATTCATCAGCTAGGAGTGGAATTAGTAGAGCTGGTCCCATTATGGGTAAAGGTGGGCTAGATAATCCCTGTGGGCTCCTGGCACAGCAGTGTGTCCTGGAGAAACACCTCTTTAGGGGCTGTTCCATGGCAGTCCTTTCCTCAGGACACCATCAAAAACTCTTGATGATTTTGTCCTGCAGAGTGAAAGAGTTTCTAAATATGAAAACTGAAATAATTTAATAACTGGCTGTTACTTCACTTGTAGTGATAAAGAGCATGTTCCATGCACGTGGAAGGCTTACAGATATTTCAGTATGCCAGGCATTTTGGTTGATCTCTCCTGGAAAGGAGATGTCCTCTGCAGAGTTCAAGGCAGATCTTCACACTGGCATCTGATTTGAGTCTTACATAGCAATTACTGGTGATTTGGCAGCAGCAGAACAGCACTGCTTGTGCTGCTGATGTGATCAAAGGGAGAGGGTGAGAAGGACAGATGCTTCACAAGGCAGAATTTCAAGGAAATCCATCTCAGCTAAAGTTTATAAAAACTGATCTCAGCCAACAGACCCTATAGTGTGTCTTTAAATATCCCAGCCTTGAACAGCAGTCTGGGTCATGCCTGGGGATTGCTGTTATCCAGGGATATTATGAGGGATAGGAAGAGACAGTGCAATATACAACCACAGACACACAAAGACCAAATGCTGTTAAGTATAAAAAAAATCAATCTCCTGAGTCTGAATGTTGTTTCCAAAAATGTCTGAGTGGCTCAGGGCAGACTTTGATTGCAGGTTGCTTTGCCCATCAGCAGGATGGGTTGTGCTGGGCTGAGAGTGCTGGCTTTGTATGGACTGGCCAACAGCTGCCACCAATGCAGGAAAGCTCCTCCTTGGTCTTCGTCAAAGGTTGAGCTTGATAGTCTGAAAGGTTGGACTCAATGATCTTAGAGATCTTTTCCACCTAAATGATGCTGGGATTCTGTCTTGTGGATTCAGAGATCTGACAACAAGTGCTTCATTGTAAGACCTTCCATATCCATGGAATTGTGCGGGAAGGGAGATTTTTTTCTGAAATAAGAATGCCTTCTTCCAAATTAGCTTGTCCTGCTGCTGACGTCATCCACTTTGAAAAGGGATGTGAGCATGCCAAATACCAGTGTCTGCACAGAGATACTGGCAATAATGAATCTGCTGTCTGTTTGCACCCTGCCTGCTTCCAGAAGAACTTTCATGTCTAGACAAAGGATGCAGCTCACCTGCAAGGCTCATCTATCCCCTCTGTTTGTTTTGATATTGCATAGTAATTAAGAGATGAATTTATATTTAAGGGTTCCAAGAAATGCCTCTGCAACCCCAGTGTTTATGTAAGAGAGAAAGAGAAATTCATAATTTATTGAATTTGTGTGTGTTCTGCTGGGATTATTCATTGGAGGAATGTACTAAGTGATTTTTTTGTATCCTAGTAACCAACTGTGGTTGCTTTTCCATGAATAATCTTTATAGTTTAACTTGACCAGTCAAATCTAGAAGGGAAAACTCAAGTAAATTAAATTTATCAAGGCAAATAATTACAAGGCACAGATAGCTTTTTGCAGGTGAGAGAGAACAATTTTTTTTCTCCCTCATTTAACTACATGATAATCAGATTGACAGATGCTGTCTGGAGAGCCTGATTTTACCAAGCAGAACAATAGTGGAAGTTTGACTCGTTACAAACTAAACTTCAAAGCTGGATTTGTTTAACATTCACAATTAATGAATTGGTTAAAACAGTCCTTTCCTCCCTCAGTGTGATGGTTTCCAGCACTTCCTAATAGCAGTGCAGATTATTTCCCTTCTGTGGGTGCCAGAGTGGGGGTCTCCCCACAGCTTGGGATTCCCAGGATTCTGCCACTGGTTCATCTGCCTTACAAGGACACTGATGGTCAGTTACTAAAATTCTCTGTGAAGACATTTGTCCCTGAAATTCCAGCCCTAAGTGGAACAGCCAGAGTTTTATCACTTAATAGGAGTGTTCGCATTTTTCTTCTTTAAAATTTATTTTGATTCAAAACTAGCCCCTTTTCAAAATTGTGTTTCAAGGGATCACATTCTGTTCAAAATGCCTCTTGGTCTTGGAAATATTAAAGGATAGTTTCAGAAGCAAAACAAAAATAAAAATTGGCTTCCCAGCTCCCTGGATGTGTTCCTTGTTTCTCCCACCCTCTTTGAGCACTCAGCTGGCCATCTCCAAGCAGAGGGCAGAGGTGCATTCCTCCCAGAGAGGTCAAAACTGCTCCTCATTTTAAACCAAACTATTTTCAAACCATCTTTTTGTATGCATTCCTATTTAGTAAATGTTTATACACCCGTGTGAATTAACTACACTCCTGTAAATACCAAAGTCTATGGTCACACTGGTAGAATCAGTCTCCAAACCACATCAAGCAGCCCTTAGCTGGTTGCTCAGATTTTCCTTTGAGATGAGATTAATGGTATGACCTCATTAGACAGTCCCAGAAGGAGGGAGAAGCCTTCCCTGTGTGCCTCTGGATCTTGACCATATTTTCTCCCTCCCTAGTTTGCTCCCTGCTCCTTGTGTCCTGAACACAGCCCTGCGTCGAGCACTCATTGTTTCCTTTTTTTCCCGTGGACTAAAGGTGATGGGCAGAAATGTTGGGTAGGACAGTACTGAGTACATTCCTGTGCTTAACGTTCCTGTATTTCCCCTTTCTGTGTCTATTCCTGTGCTGAGCCCAGGCATCACTTTGGAGTGTTGCTGCTGTGCCTCTCCAGCTGTCATTCATCACCGTAGGCTCACCACCTCAGATCTCTGCCCTACCCAATGAACGCTTTCCCAAAGCTCTCCCTGTCTTTTTCGTAATCTTTTCCCCTGGGGCTAACAGTGGTACTGGGAGCACTGGTTGTGACTTGTTTCTCTCTGTGGCAATGAAAGAGTAGCTGAAGGGAGCGATGCTGCCTTGTGGCTCAACATTCTGTTGCCTTGGAGGGCTGTGGGGTTTGGAAACGCTCTTTCTTCGGGGAAGTGACCATTGTTGGGAGAGTTGTTTGGGTGGAGCTTGGTTGATGATGGAGGGAAGGGGTCAACCCCTTCTCCCAGGATGAGAGGAAGTGGCCTCAAGCTGTACCAGGGGAGGTTCAAGAATTTCTTCATGGAAATAGTTGTCAGGCATTGGAAGGGGCTGCCCAGGCAGGTGGTGGAGACCCCATCCTTGGAGGTGTTCAAGGAACAACTGGATGTGGCACTCAGTGCTCTGGTCTGGTTGACAAGGTGGTGATCAGTCACAGGTTGGACTTGCTGATCTTGGAGGTCTTTTTCAACCTAAAGGATTTTGTGATTCTGTGGTCAGGCACATACCAGAGGGCAGACACACCTTGCTGTGGCACACGCAGCACGTCCTCCATGGATTTGAGCCGATGGTCGGAGCTGTGCCAGGATGGACATTGGCCACTGCCATTCAGATGATTTTCAGGTTTATTTTTAGATTTCCTGAATGCAGTCCCCTTCAGCTGAGGCCAATTCCTCGATGTGCTGGCAGACAAGGGGCTGGGTGACACCCGTAGCACCCAATGTCTGATGGATTTGGGACGAGGGAAAGCCCCTGTGTGGGTCTGTTTTGATGACTTCAGGCTTTGGCATCCCTTTTTTCAGCATGTTTCCAGCTCAGAAGTCCCAGGGAGATGATGCAAGTGGGAGACACTTGGTGCCATCTATTTCGGAGAAGCAGAGGGACAACTTGTAGTTGTGCTGCTGCCAGCGTTTTATTGTGGCCAAAACCACAGAAGCTTTAAGCTGTCAACACGTAATTGTGTATTTTTTGTTTGGTAGTAAAATTTTGTTCTACAAAAAAACCCCAAAAAAACCCAAAAAAAAAAACAAACCCAACAAAAAACCCAAAGAAGCACCCAAAGAGAAACACAGTCTTTCTCCCGACAGTTTTTCAGATGTGATTTATAGGTGTGTTTTTCTAAGCAAATCCAAACAAGGCCAGTGGGTGACTCTGAATTAGTTTGATTCTGTCAATTGAAACGAGAGCCATCTGGGTGGAAATGGGAGGGTTTAGGCAGCTGTTTATATTGTTTTATGTGGGATTTCTAAAATTTCCAATTCCATAGTTACTAAGGAGTGTGCCTTGACAGTACAGTGGGGGTTTATAGGTGTAAAGCATCTATAATAATTACCCCCCCCCCAATACAGCTATAATAATAATAACAACATGCAGCTCTGCAGTGAAATGTTGAGAAGGTATTGACTGAGTGTGCTGTGCTGAACAACGGTCCAAGCTCCACCTTAAAAAGGTGAGAAAACAGGGTGTAAACTAGTACTTGATACCTGGGCAATTGCAGTGCTGTTTGCTCTATAATTCACACCTTTACCCCATCTTTTGGGAGTGATTCTTTCCTCTAGAGGAGGGAGCATAAAGAGGCTTTGGACATTTTCTGGCCAAAAAAGTGGGCATTTATCTTCAACAAGGCATGGAACTGTCCTCTTATCTCCAGATTTCTTTGTTTCACCTGCCTCTATCATCTCTTGGTTGTGGTACCACAAAGGGAGAGTAAAGGGAGAAAAATGTTGATACTGATTTAGGTGTGCTGGGATCAAATCCCACTGGAATTAAGAGTGACATGAAAGCTTAAAAGTAAACCTCTCTTGCTCAAATCCTTTTTGTGTTGAAATAATTGAAGACATTTGAGATGAAGGAATGGGCTGAGGTCATGGTGTGTCCAGTAATGGTATGACTGTATTTTCTTTAGTTTGGACAGTTTAATGTCTTGAAGTGGGTCTTGTTTCCTCTTATTAAGTCCTGCAATTATCATGGAAAAGGATCTCAGCCATGCAGCAGCCAAGTGTTGCACAACCACCCGCCTCTCAGATTGGCTTCATAGCTTAGCAGAAAACTATGCATTTTAAAAGATTTCGACTAAGGAAAAAAGGATGCATCTTTTTTTAGTCGAATGTTTTCCTACGTTTCTGGACCAGAACTCTACTTTTTTTTTTTTCTATTAAAAATGTTTGAATTTGTTTCCCAAGATGTCCTGTATTTAGAAAAAACTCTAGCTTGTTTGTCTGAACATTAATTAAAACAACCAACAAAAAAATGTGATACTGTTGTACAGGTTGGAATGTACATGAGTGAGTGAAGTCATCAGCTCTTCGGATGGCTTGGAAAGAGAGTTTGGCCAGTGTTAAATTTATTTGAAATCACCCTTTTGGGACAGTGTTGGCCTGAGGCATCAGCCCACCAGCACAGGCTGGGCTCAGCCCTTTGCAGTTACCTGTAACCCATTAGAGCTCCCAGTCCCACCAGTCCCACTGGTTTCCACCACCAGTCCCTTTGTGCTTGGCCATGCCTCCAAGGAGACAAGCCTGGCACACTGGAAGAGCTGTACTTTCCCCCCTGATTTAATTATAACCAGTTATTACCATCCTTTTGCCCTGTTTTGGATTCTTTACATATTGTTTTGGAAAAGCTTAGTGGAATCGCAGCCTTTGTATATATAAAATATAGGATGATTGAAGACCTGGCCACTTCTTTATTTAGCTTCCTCAGCCATGCGTTCCTCCCAAAGCATTTTCCCCTCTTGCTGCCAGATCACTGTTTAAACTGTGTGTAAATATAAAAGGAACTGTGGATACAGTTTAAGAATGCTGTACCATGTTGGAGGCAGGGTTTACTGGGAAGAAGACCTTCCTAGAGGCCTTTTCCCCCCTTGTCCCATGGTTTTGTGGCTCCCTTAGGACAGATCAGAAGCTCTGTATGGGTGCCACTGTTAAGTTTAATGGCTCTCTGGTTGTCTATCCCTGTTTGGACTGAAATGGCTCTACTTTTAAACTGAATTCTTTCCTGTCCTTGGAGAATAGAGAAGTTGTAATTAGGAGGAGAAAAAAAGAGACCCTTAGAACCAGTATGAAGGAAGGAGATACAGACAAAAGAGGCTTCTGTAAAAATTATGAAGCAAAGAAAAATAGCAGGTTTGTTCCTTTTATCATAAGGTTGTCTTAGAAAAAGCTGAAGGCAGGATTGAATGGCTGGGCTCTACTTTCTGCACTTGCAGCATCGCTCTGAGGGCTGATCTTGCCCTTCATAGAATCACAGACTGCTTTGGGTTGGAAGGGACCTTAAAGAAAGCTCATCTTGTTCCACCCCCCTGCCATGCACAAGGACACCTTCCACTAGACCAGGCTGCTCAGAGCTCCATCATCTGCAGCTTTTCTTCCTCTGTAGTCCTGGTGCTGGACAATTCCTGTGCTTAGGGGAAAGTTTTCACGTGTTTTTAGTGAGTGTGGAAATCACACTCTGCTCGTAACGCCCTCGGCTCGAGCATCACACACCCCACCTGAGTCACCCACAGTACATGCACAGACCAGGGAGGGCTCTGACAGCACATCTTATGTACTGGCCTTTGTCCAAACGTGCTTTTTGGAGGTGGGAAAGGCGTAAGTGTAAATTGTTTACAGCCCGAATCCCGAGGGATGAAGATAGCGTAAACACTGGCTTTTCGGGGGGTTTCAGAGAACAATGCCTCGAAAGTGAAGCTAAATTACCACTACTCCTGTTCAAATCTTTTTTTCTCCCTGTGTCACAAGCTGCCCTTGTGATGCAGAGCCATGACGCTGCCTGTCTGTAGGGGATGGGTGGGTTTCCTGCATCAGAGAGACAACAAAATTATTTCCCTCTTTTTTTGTTCCTGTCTATGCTGGAATCAACACATTGATGGGCTGTGGGAAGGATGTGCCAAGCTCCAGCACTCTTTCCATGAGTGCTGTATTGAAACCATGGGATGGAATAAAATTGCAGCTCCGGGGATATTAAAAGGGAATGCATGTCATTCTTCAATTTCATTAAAAGCCGTTAACATTGGAATGACATGGTCACTATTTATAAATCCCCGGTGCAGATGACTTGGTACAGCTGGTCTGAAGAAAAGGCTCAATGGAAGCAGGGAGTCTATTTGCATTAATGCTTGTTACGTGCTGCCCTGGCAGCAAGAGGAGAGAGTGAGGGTATGGACCATTTCAATGTCAGTGATTATGCCATGCACAAGTTCTTGTAACTCTTCAACAAATCCCAGTCGTGATTGGAAAATGAAAACACTGGTTTAGAGCAATGTTTTTGAAACATAACGTGTTGCTCTGTAAACCAGTCCTGAGCTGTTTGTACTGTCTGTAGGGGAAAAGTTGTCTTGGAAGTGAGGAATGAATGGAGAGGAATTGGGAGCAAGGAGACCAACCCTTTTTTTTTTTTTTTTTTTTAACCTGTGAAAAATACTCAAAGATCTTTGCTGTGCAGAGGGATTAATCAGGAGTATGTGATGGGTCTCCTGCAGACCCAATGACGGGGTGTGTTCCCACCTCAAAGCAAGAGCCACGTGGTGGCCTTGAGAGACCATCAGCACTTACGAATACAGCAGGTTTTTGGCATCTCTTGCGTTGATCTTAGGTGGTGTCTGCAGTCCCTGCTGCAGCAGTGGATGCCTGGAGCAGGGAGGAAGGGAAAGGGGTCTCTGAGACAGATCCCACTGGCACAATATCCTATAAAATTAAAATATCTCTGTGTCTGTCTTGTTGCCATGAAAATCTATATTTGAGCCATTCTGTACAGCACTGAAAACACTGAAAACAGAATCTTTCGCCTCTGATAACTGCAGGTGCTCTCATTACAGAAAAAGGTGCCCTGACACACGTGCTGTGGAGCTGTTCTTGGTCAGGCTGTGGAAAAAGGGAATGCACAAAGAAGGTGGTGTGTGACAGAACAGCAAAGCCACTGTTGAGGTCCTTGGCTATTGGCCTCCTAAGCTGGGCTAACTTGCAGTGAGGACAGCACACTTGATTTGATGCATCAGAAGTTGGTATTGGGCTTCAGACCTCCCCAAAGTAACAGCCATTGAGAAAAAATAGTTTAGCATTGTCAATCTCTGGAACTTGGACTCCATTTCAGTATGAATTCAGTAAACCTAAGCAGAATGCAGTCACCCCGGAGAACATGAGGGGTTTTGTTCACATCTCTGCTCCTCTCCTTTCATCTTTGGGTCTCCAGCTGTGTTCATTCCTCCAGACCAGTCTTTCCAGCCTGAAGTGTTGCATCTTTTAATGCTCTCTGTGTTATGGTACACATTGTCTGTTTCTAGAAAACAATAATAAATCACAAAAATAAATATTCTAATCACTGACTGACAAGCTGAGCATTTAGATTTGGAAAATATTTAGTCTTCCAACCTAGCACTCCTCAGAAACCATTTGTGGGGTTGCTTTAAAAGACATCAGCTGCTCACTTCTCATTACTCTTGATCACCTCTCAAAACTGTGCAACAGACTCTGAGTTTAGGACTAGAAGATAAAGTGAGCTGAGCAGCCCTCTGCTCTCCTCAAGTTAAACTTCACTTTCTAAAGAAGGTAACAATTTTGCAGAACCATAATACATCAAGTAAGGGGCATGGGTTTGCTCTCACGGTGTATGAACTCTTACGCATATGCAGCATATTAGTGAGGACATAGTCCAAAAATTCCCAATAAGAGCTACAGTAAGAGTGGCCGACTGATTATTTTTGACAAGATGTTTTTATCTTTAGCCAGTAGCCAAAAATTTCATCTAGTTCTGCATCCCTTACTTGATGACTCTCAAATCCATGACATCTTTCAAAGCTCTTTGGCTCGTGAGCGTGGCCTCTGGACTGACACGAGCCAGTGGACTTGGGTGTCGAGCCCGTATAACAGATTACAATAAGCTGTGCCATTTCCAAGGCTCCTCATCTGTCATGCAGCTGCTTTCATTGCTTGCACTGAAAGACTTAAGCAGGGATTATGGCATGAACCCTGCCTTTTCTCCATCCCGCTCACTCTCGCTCTGTCTCTCATTAACCAACTCTAAGAATTTGTTACTAGAGTTGCAGACTCATTGACCCAGATTCGCTAATAATACGGGGAAGAGGAGATTTTTTTCCATGCTTAATCGCTGGCTTCTGTGTATACTTAGTGCTATTTATATGCAGGAGAACTAAAAGCCTGTAATAAAGATGGAGCCAACTTTGCAGCAAAATTCCTGCATGCTGACAGTGAGAGGCACAACAGGAGAGCAACAGGGGAACGGGGAGACGGAGGCAAGCGTGGGTGGTTGTACCTTTACTTGCAGGCCCAGTAGTAGGTTTTTTGATAGCAGACTGTGCTCTACAGCCTGATCCACCAGTCCATAGTGATTTAGCTCAGAGCTCCCCACTTTGCTCTGAAAATGCTTCACCATTGAAGTCATGCACTGGCTTTCTTTGTGTCACATTTGATTTCCTTCACCACCAAAAGCAAAGTCAAGCAGAAGGTTTGGAAGTGGGCTGGGAGAATATTCCTGCCTGATCTGGGAGAGTGCTGGCTCTCCTCAGTCTTTGGGGCTCTGTGATAACTTCTAGGTCGTGGAGGATTTGCCATCAGCACTTTCCATCCTTGGAGCAGAACTTCTGTCATGTTTTATTTTCTGCTTGGAGCCAGCTGGTGGTTTCTGGGAGGGAGACATCGGTGTTTCAGCTGCACTTGCCATCTTTTGGCTCTGGTGCTGTTGTCATGAGGAGATGCTCAGATAACCAGGAGAGCTAAGGCTTGGCATTGGCTTTCCTGTCAAGGCAAACGTTCTTTTCCAGGATGTGGTTGAACTTTGATATGAGCTCCCCACTGCAAGGAAAGAGCTAAAGTTGAAAGCAGAAATGCAAGAGCTCATTTCCTGAGGACATGGTGGGAGAAAGGAGATGGAGCAGCCTGGAGTTGCTGGAGCTGCCTGTGTTTGCTGGTTTGAGAAAAAAGATCGGAACAAAAAGATTTGGCAAAATGCTGTTGGAGAAATACCTCTCTGTTTTTGTGGAGGAACACGTAGAAGCTGAGAGTAAATGTGTCATTAGCCTCTGCCTAGAAAAAAAATTGATTTTAGCATTTTTTTAAAATTCCCTGTAAAATGTTTGGTCTCAAACATTAGCCACAGAGCAAGAGGGTTTTCTCGTGAAGACAAGCAAAACTCAATTTTTGCAAGCTAAAATCAATCCCCGTTCTCTGCCAGGGATTTTTCTGAACTGTTCTCCAGTGAAAAATTATATATATCCATTAGATATTTGCATCAAGAGTCCCACCTCAGTCCCACAACACACTGTCTTCTAATGAAAAAACAACTTCTGTCTTTCCTCCTCCCCTCCTTCACAAATATTTCTTCAAAAATGTCACATTTCCTGTAATTCATAACAGGCTCTTCAGTGTCCCTTAACACCTCAATTTCTGTATCATTCCACTGCAAGTGAACCATTTTTTAACTCCCTGGAAGTTTGTTTCAGGTTAGAGGACCAGGCAGGGCGACCTTCCATCAAATCAGGGCTCTGGGCTAGTTATGCAAACCACAGGAATTTACATGGGGGATATTTATTAATTGTTGAGTTTTCCAGTGTTTGAGCCAGCAGGATATTCAGGAATGAGGCCACGTTTTTTTGTAGCAGCCTTATAGTGGATTTAGTTGCCTAACTTTACAAATTCACACTGCTGACCGTGGAATAGGCAACACCAGTGTTTCCCACAGAGCTCCCCAACACGTTTTCTGCATTAAAAAAAAAAAATGTCTAGGCAGTGCACTCAATTTTTATGTGAAAAGATATTTATCTCCTGTTCTCAGAAGATAAGATCTCTTTGGAGCAGAATCCTGTCTTGTGTTACTGTTAATGTTTGTTATCTGCAGTAACTGCCCAATATGTCTCTCCCAGCCTTCCAGTGTCCGGCTGCATCATCTCTGGCAGTCGAGATGCTGTGGGACAAGTGTGGTGAGGACCTTGCTTTGACTGGCCCACACCGGGATTGACTTCAGTCCAGGAGGGCTGTTTCTAAGCTCGCAGTCGTGCAGTGAACTTGGCCTTCTTGTCCCCACCTGGTGGGATTGTCCTATCACAAAGCAAAAGCCACCTGCCCTCTCTCTCCAGACACCTTGTTTAATGTTCAACAGGGGCGTTGCAGCAGCGCCGACCCAACTCTCTACTGTAATAGGAAAAAGTTCTCATGTTACAGATAAAGCAGCAGCCATAAAGATAAGGTGTGGGTGTGTTGGGTGGATTCCCTTTCACCTGTGCAACAAAGCTGGATAGACAGATTTCAGGCCATACTCTGCTGCCTCTCAGCCTCTCCTCTGAGCTTTTCATCCTCTCCTCTGAACCTCTCAGCCTTTCTCTGAACAGCCCAAGGAGACCATGCTGATGAGCCGTATCTGCTGCGAGCTGGGTGATGGTCCCAGTAATTTCTGTTCCCTTGACATCCTCACTGTATCCAGGACACATCCCTGTTTGGCACCAAGCTGCCCCTTGTGATCCTGTGCATCTCTTGTCATGGATTTACTTGGAGGGGGTCCTCAGGAAAGGGCTGTGGGGCACAGGGAATGTCTTTTGATGCAGACCATGGATTTACTGGAGGGGCAATGCTCTCCTCCTCCTCCTATCAGGCTGCCCTCACTGTGACTGCTGTAGCTCTGGTCTCCTTGAACGTTATTCCCTTCTCCCTCAATTTCGGGGTATTATTCCTGCCTGGCTTGTCCAGGCAAGTGAAGACAGGATTGATCTGGCTTAAGGTCACTCCCCAGCTGAGCAGCCTCCTCCATCCCACACCCTGGAGAGCACCAGCCTTGGAGAGGGCTCTTGTGCTGAATTTTGTCTGCTGCTGTCAGGGGGATTACAGTGCTGCTGCAAACCCGATGCTGTGAACAAATGGGTGAAAAAAAATGTTTATTTTTAGAACTGGAACCATGATAAATATGTGGAATTTGTCCATGGTCTGCCTGCTGTACCTTTTTGAAATGCAAAGTGCACGTCTGTTAGAATACCTCTCCAAAGGTCAGCATAACCTCCGAAATGAATGCGCTGGCCTTTTGGAAAGCAGGTGAAGCTTCAGATGTGCAGTTGAGAGCATGGGGCCCCATAACCCAAATCTGTTTCAGTGTTGTCTGACACCATAAGGATGTAGATGGAAATGCTGCCTTGCCAAAAGCGTTTCTTCTGCACGTTACAGTGAGGAGCCTTAGACCATTCTTCATCCTTCACTTCAGCTTTTTCTTCCATTTTCCTGCCTTAATTTATATGTGCTGAAGTCTCTCTTGTGTGTTTAAGGGACATGCTGTGAGCATCATGTTTGCAGTTAGTGAGACTAGGGATGAAAAATGGAAAACTCTGGAATAAAAATAAGGAAAATGTTGGATGGAACCTCAAGACATCCCTCGGGGGACTCAGTTGGTCCCATGATGATGTAGCCAGCCTGCCAACATGCTTACAGGGCTCACGGATTGAAGGGTTTGAGAACCTTATACTTTTTAATCCATTTAGCTTCCTGTGGGGTGGAGGAATAGTGTTTACTCTCTTTCAGACAGGGAAGTGAGGCAGAAAGAGAAGAGATTACTTGCTCAAAGCGTTGTAGGAATCTCACAGCTGAAAAAAAGAGTTGGCATAGCTCTTTGCTGCCTGTCAGGCACCCTTGGGTAGGGTGGCACTTCTGCCATGAGCTTGGCTGTCATTATCCCACCGACCGGCTTTTGGGTAGGAAAGCACAGTCAGGAGAGGAGAGGATTTGGAGAAATAGCAGAGGGACTGAAATGTGATCCAAACCATGGAAGCTGAACTGCAAATTCGGGCAGTTCAAAGGCACAAACATCCTGTTGAGCTTGCCTAGTCCCCGTCTGTACATAATGAGTAAAGCACATGCCCCAGCTCAGCTTCAGGCGTGTTTCAGTGGGAAAGCTCTGCCTCCCCTGCCTCGGGTTATGTCAGGCTTCATTCCCGGTGGCAACCGGCAGGTGTTCATGCGAGGAGGGGACGATGTTATAAATAAATTATCCATTCATTTCCTTAGGGGGACTTTCCTATTGTTTAGTCACAATATGCTTTCCTGTTTTTAAAAAAAAAACAAAACAAAAAGTGCCAGACCCTGGCCCCAAGTTCCTCTCTGGCAGGGTGGACCCGAAGCTGCGTTTGAAGTGGGTGCCTGTGTCATCGCTCTCCTGTCACTTGTGCTGCTGGCACTGTCACTGCTACCTCAGTCCTCTGTGCCTTCTGAAAGTGGTGTGAGAAGAACCTGCCCTGGAGCAGTGCTGGAGAAGTCACGTCCTGCCGTGCTCCGTCTTTACACGTGTCTTTTCTCCTGCAGGTCGATGTGGGAGGAAGGCTGGTGCTGCACTGGGAGTGGAAAGCAGGGTATTCTTGGGATAGTGGAGAGGAGAACAAAAGCTCTCTTCCCTCTTTCCACCTCCTGGCCAACGCAGGGACATTGAGGCCAGGGCACTTGCTTTCACAGGTTGGGGTGGGGGGGTCTTCTCTTCTCCCCGTCTTCCCCAGGACTCTGCCTTCATGGCCCTGCCATGGAAACGGCAACCCCCTCCCACTGTGTAAGAGCAAGGATGTATTTATTTACACCAGTGTAGGACAGGATTAACCATTACCTGGTGCTACACAGCACAGAAGGAAAAAACATAAACCCACCTTTTGTTCAGCTGCTGCACTTGCCTGTCACGATTTAGGATTGCCCTTTTTGTCTTGCTGCAAACAGAAGCTTTTTGCCTTTGTAGCTCTTTGACTTCTGTCGCAGATGCCTGATTGCAAGGGCTAATCCTGTGTTCAGATCTTGTCTGTGACCCCTCTTCTCTTTCATTTGCAAAGGCAGTGGTTGCTTAGTGGCTCTGTTAATTCAGACAAATGCAGGTCCCAGTCTCTTGCTGCCCTGTCTGCTATGGTTTTGCTTGCAGAAAAAAGGTGTCACAACTGCAGCCTCCTGCCAGCTCTCCCAGATGCGTTCCCAGCATCTTCTGGTGTTTTTTTCCAGGAGAGGAAAGTGTCAGAAAATCCGTCCCTTGTCACGAAGCAAAGCCTGGGGTTACACACAGGGAGGAAGCAGCTTGAAGGAAGGACCAGGCAGGCAGCTTCTAAAGCTTCAGATATGGCAAAATATTTCAAAATGAATGTGAGCATGTGATGCAGTTTTATATTTAACAGGATGGCTTGGAGCACTCAGGATACATTCCATTTTTGCTTTAAAAATATACAAAGCCAGGTGCAGAGAAGAGGAGAAGTGGAGTGGGTGGGAAATGGGGAGACTGAATTGCCTGGAGCACCATGGTGGTGGTGGTGTGATGGGATCCCAGGTCCTGGAGCAAAACCCCATGTATTCAAGGATATGCAAAAGAGATTGTCTCCACCTCAGGGAGCTCATTGCTAAGGCTTAAGATTAAAAGTTGAGCTTTTTTCATTTCTGCTTCATGCTTGTGTGAACTTCATTTTAGGCCCCAAATCTGCTTTTCTTGAAATTGGTCTCAAAATTGCTATTGACTTAAAATGCTGAAAGATCTCACCCATAAATTCTCCTTCTCCCATCTGTAAAACGAGGATGGCAGGATTTCTGTGCCATCTGCGGTGCTGTGAAGCTGAAAACAATCACCATTTATAAAGTGCTTTGAGCTCAAATGGAAGGTTCTGTGTAAAGTCAAGGCTTTGCAGGATGAAATGCTCCTTAATGTGTCAGTTGCATCTGATATCTGAACCAGTGGCTGGGTTGAAAGTTTTGGAAGAACAGCCTGGTGATGCAGAGGTAGTGCTCCAGCTGCTAAATGTGTTGCTTTATTTGTGTTGTTCAAAAGTGCCTGTTCATTGCTACAGAATTAGGGCCCAGAGGAGCCAGTGCTTTCATGTCCACAAAAACCAGTCTCCTACATCTGTGTTCATCTCGAGCATCTCTGACATGTGACCATTCTCAGGGCTGATGTGTCTCTGGCCACCATGTGAGTTAACAACACAGGCATTGCAAATAGGAAACCCAGAGCCACAGGAACAGGTGTTAAGCCTTTCCGAGTGCAATAGGATGCATCTGATGGGAACAAAGGATGTTCCTTTCCATCCAGCTTTGCAGGGCGTAGAAGGGAAGCTGCCTAACCTTTGCCCTGAGAGCTACATTTGCCTTGTATTTGCATAAAGCTGAGGGCCAGACTGGGACAACAATGAGCAGATTGTGGATAAGCACAATGTTGTAAGATTAAATAGCGGGTCCTGGCGAGGAGTGCAAGGCACCCCCCGCAAGGCAGGGCTGAGCCAGCACATGGCCCGGGTCAAGCACTTCTGACAGAGCCACTGGTTTCTCCTTTTGCAGACACAAGCCACCAGACCCGCTCCGTCTCCAGCCGCCCCTACTACAGCCTGCCCAACAGCAGCCATGAGAGGCGCTCGGTCCTCGCCATCACGGAGCCGCCGCGTTTCCACTCCCAAGCCAAAGGCAAGAACGTGCGCCTGGACGTTCACTCCCGCAAGGCCACGCGGAGGAACAGTTTCTGCAACGGGGTCACCTTCACCAACCGGCCCATCCACCTCTACGAGAAGGTGCGGCTGAAGCTGGTGGCTGTGCACCACGGCTGGAGCGGGGCCCTGCGCTTCGGCTTCACCATCCACGACCCGTCGCAGATGAGCTCTGACGAGATACCAAAGTACGCCTGTCCTGACCTGGTGACCCGCCCCGGATACTGGGCCAAAGCTTTGCCAGAGAGGTTTGCTGTGAGGGACAATATCTTGGCCTTCTGGGTTGATCGTCATGGGAGAGTCTTCTACAGTATTAATGACGAGGAGCCAATACTGTTTCACTGTGGTATTAAAGTTTCCGGTCCTCTTTGGGCACTCATAGACGTCTACGGAATTACCCATGAAGTGCAGATACTAGGTAAGTGTGTGTTTGCTCTTCTGGTTGCTCTTTCCACAGAGGCATAATCAGGTAGAAATGATGCATGATCTTGTTGATCATTTCTATGGGACACTTAAGAAAATTGATTTGCTGTTAGTTTTGTACCTCAGATTAACCATTTTCCTTTTGCCAGCACTAGGGATCCAGAAAGCAATATATTTAGAGATGTGATGGAAAGCCCTAAGGCTGCACGTTATAGCAGCCATGTGAAGGGATAAATGGAAATCTTTACCTGTGACTTCACCCAGCTTTCTCTGAGCTGGATGTGCTGCTGTGGCATGGAAAAATGTAGTGCTGCTTACAGCAAAGTCCCAGGGACTGAGCAGACAAAGATGACCAGTGCTGACTTCATTCTTTCCCAACTACCAGTTACTGCCAGTCCATTGAAAACTACCACCAACAGCCCAAGAGTTTCCTGGAGCCCTTCCCCAACCTCTCTCTCTTTGCTTTGGTCCCACCCAGGCTGGCAGTTTAAGGGACTGGATTTGCAGACATGACCTGATTCACCCTTCCCTTACACATGGGCATCACACAGATCACTGCATTCAGGTGGTGTCTGGCTGATTTAAAAGGCATCATCCTTGGGGAGGGCTGAAAGAGGGGAGGAATTTGTTCCCATTAGCAAACCAAGCTGATTGCCATGGAATGACTTTCCTTTTGTGACTTTTATGGCACTGAAATTTCAAATGAATTCAGTGTTAGATGGAAGGTTTTGAACTGGGCCACACCACAGGGAATCCTTTTAAAATACAAGTGTTGCCCTTTCCCAGAGGCTCCTAGGAGCTGATTGAGTTTTAACAGCCAAACTCAGCTGCACCTGCTTGAGGGGATGGTGCTGCCGTCCTGGCACAGAGCAGACACCAATGATAAACTGTGAAATGGTTAGTCCAGTGGGCAGGCAGCTACATCACATATTCTTCTGAATGGTGCCAATTATTTTACAGGCAAGAAGGCTACACATAAACAACACTTTTCCCTGTCTGCTGTGCCTCAAATGTGTAATTAAACCTTACCAGTAGCTTATTCTGTAATTGCAATTGCGATGCACTCCAGCCTCTGGTGCTCATCACAGAGCAGAAGTGTTTGCTGTATTGGCCAGGGCAGCTGCTTCACCAGAGCACTCCTTCTTCCTCATTAGACTGGAGTTAGAAAAATAAAATGCTGCATCTTTCTGCCCCCCCCACCTCCTGTCATGCCTGCAGCATCCAAGTGTGCAGAGTGAAAGACTCAGCCTGGGAGCACCTGTACTCTGATGTTTTCTTTTTTTTATTAAAATACCAAACCCTGCACACTGCCTTGGGAATCAGGGCAATGTTCAGCACAATGATCAGGGCGATGATCTGGAGCACCAGGGGACCTGAACTCCTTGCTAGAGATGTGGTGGTGTCTTAGAGGATGTGCTTGTCTCTGTCTCTTCCTCCCAAAATTTTGTGAGTTGAGAAAGCTGTAAAATATAACTCCAGTTCTGATGCACAAAATGCATCTTTCAGCATTATGAATTGTAGAATCACAGAATGGTTTGTATTGGAAGGGACCTTAATGATCATCCAGTTCCAACCTTCTGCCTTGGGCAGGCACACCTTCCACTCGACCAGGTTGCTCCAAGCCCCATCCATCCTGGCCTCGAACACTTCCAGGGATGGGGCATATCCATCATGAAGCTTGGATGTCTTATTCCTCTTTCTTGCCAGACACCCTGTCCTTGCTAGAAGGAGCTGGTCCAGGCATCAGTCTACCCCAGTAGCCTCTCCTGCTGCTGAGGCAGCCTCTGCTTTGTAGGTGCTGGCTGGATTTGAGTGTTTTTCCTTCTTTGGTAAAAGCCTGGTGATTTTCTCCTTCAAGGAGCAGGCAGTGTTGGTGCTGGGCTTCTTCACCCCCATCTCTGGGAAGACCAGGAGCCTGCTTCATTCACACAGACTCTTTACTTCCACATGCTTCGACTTTGCTCAATGGGTTGAGGCTTTGCCTTCAGAGTCAAGTGTCCAGGCTGCCCTGGGCAGGGCTGGAGGTAGAAGGAAGGACACTCTCAAGCTTCTCCACACCTTTACATCGTTCCCCCAGCCTGGCATGGCCGAAGTGAAAATCTGGAAAATGAATTAAGGATCAACATCCTGACTTTCCCTTTGCTGTGAAAAGGGAAAACAATTCTCTGCCATAAAAATCATTCTAACACCTGCAGGAAGTAGCTTTTGTGACCAGCTCTCCATTCAAAATCTCTGCAGGGCTGAGAACACCCCTGAGACACAAAACTTGAAATCTTCCTTAAAATGACCTCTCAGACACACCTGTGCCTGGACACAGTTATAAGGCAATGACAAAGAGTGTGGAAAGAATATTGTGCTTGTGTTCCTTTGCCCATCGCTGTGTTGTGGATTTGACTGGCACAAGAGCTTTGGACAACAAGATATTGAGATGTTTCCTTCTTTTACAGAGTGATCTCAAAGCTATTAGACCTCTCCACTGAGAAAGCTGTAGGACCACACTGGTTTACAGCTTTCTCCAGTTTGCCAGTGCAGGGAACTCCCAGATCACATGGGTACTTTGAAACACTTGTTTTTCCTTGGCTCGTGCCAAGATGCAGCTATTTGTCTGCCTTCTGCCTGCTCCACACCTGACTCTCCACCAATTACTGGTTGACCTCTGGCTGATTTTTTCCATTCAGGGGGACAGAATCTGTAGGCTGAAATAATAATTATAACCACAGAAGTAGGCAGTTGTATCTTGACTCTAATGCCTGTGTCACTGGGTTTATCTCACAGATAGCATGTTTGCAGAGACCATGACCACTGCCCGGCTCAGCACTGCCCGGCTCAGCACCTGCCTTCCACAGAGCAACCACGACTCAGCCAACTTCAACAACAATGAGCTGGAGAACAACCAAGTGGTGGCTAAAATTGCAAACCTAAACCTAAGCCGGGTACCAGGACTTGCGACAGACAACCACATCATCCCCTGCTGCCCAAACCGGCGGCATCACACGCAGGGGGTCCCGGCCTTCCTGGACACAGACCTGCGGTTCCACCCCACCCGCGGCCCTGACATCACCTTTTCTCAGGACCGGATGGTTGCGTGCACCAACTGGCAAGAAAGCAATAGGACTTTGGTGTTTTCTGACCGGCCTTTGCACATCGGTGAAAGCCTCTTTGTGGAAGTAGGACACCTTGGGTTGCCATACTACGGGGCCCTTTCATTTGGCATCACTTCTTGTGATCCGAGTACTTTACGGACAAATGAGCTCCCGGCAGATCCGGACTTTCTCTTGGACCGCAAGGAGTACTGGGTGGTTTACCGAGCGTTCCCGGTCCTCAACAACGGCGACATTCTCAGCTTCATGGTCTTGCCGAATGGAGAGGTGCACCATGGGGTGAACGGAGCCAGCCGAGGAATGCTGATGTGTGTGGACACCTCACAGTCTCTCTGGGTGTTTTTTACAATCCATGGTGTAATCAACCAGCTCAAAATACTGGGTAAGTGCAGCCAAAAGAAAGGATATCGGGGAGCACCTGGCTTGTGCAGTTCCCTGGTCCAGAACCAGAGCTACAGGTTTGCACTCACAGTGTTCACTGATGTGAGGAAGCAGCTCCTGATCTCACCTTGTGTTTGCAAACAAAAGTGAGTGAGACATGTTGGCTGTCACCTAGATGTGTGCAGCCTATATAAGTCCCTCAGAAATGGATGAGACTCGAGACAAAATAAGCAGCAGGCAGGGATGGCTGTGGGGGGAGGCAGCTGTATTTCAGTGGCTTTGTTTTTAAAGGGGTTCTTTATAAACTCCCTATTCCAGCCAAAAGGTGTTAAATTCCTGCCTTGGTAAGGATGATGATGTTTGTGAGCACAGCTCTGGTTTAAGCACATGTATTGGACAGTAATCGCTCCTCAGGCACTGCCACAGCTCGGGTATCAGCTGGCACTTTTGATCCATTGCTGGATCTATCAGAAGGGACTCTATCAGAAGATCAGACTGATGACTTTGTAAAGCAGGTTTTCCTCATCCAAAGCAAAGCCCTGACCCAGCTGACAGTGAGACAGCGACAGCTTGAGGCCACTGCTGCTGGAGAGATTGGGACTGTGGGAAGTGACTTTATACCCCAAATGTCAGATAACCTGGTTCTTCACTGAAGCACTGAACAGGCATCGTAAAATGGCATAATGAGGTCCAGACCCTGGAGGTCACATCCAAAATCATGCACCTCCAAAGTCACTACATATCATTACTAAGGGGCAGCACTTAACTCAGAAGCTGGGCTTTACCCTGCAGCACCCTGTGTGTGTGGTTTGGGGTTTAGCTGGGGTTGGGGTGTCTCTTGCCCATGGTGAGCTCAACTCAGCTCTCTCCTGTGTTCTCAGGCACGGTGCAGTCCAGCCCGGTGACCGTCTCGCCCTCAGGATCCCCCGGTGGCTCCCAGTACGACAGTGACTCGGACATGGCCTTCAGCGTGAACAGGTCGTCATCGGCTTCAGAGTCATCGCTGGGTAAGGACAGCCTGGCCCTCAGCTCCCACCACAGCAAGACAGGAATCCAGCGTGAGATGGGGCTGGGGCTGTGCAAGACAGCAGGGCAAGGTTAGGGGGAGATGTTACATTTCTTCCTAGACTGACAGAAAGAACTGTAGGAAAACACCAAGTGGTGGAAAGATTTTCATTGCCTAAAGAAAGTCTGCATGTTGCTTGTATCAGCAATAGCATGGCCAGCAGGACCAGGGCAGTGACTGTCCCCCTGTACTGTGCACTGGTAAGGCCACACCTCAAATCCTGGGTTCAGTTCTGGTCCCCTCATGACAAGAAAGTCATTGAGGTGCTGGAGCGTGTCCAGAGAAGGGCAACGGAGCTGGGGAAGGATCTGGAGCACAAGGAGCAGCTAAGGGAGATGGGGGGGCTCAGCCTGGAGAAAAGGAGGCTCAGAGGGGACCTTCTCACTTTCTACAACTCCCTGATGGAAGGGTGGAGCCACGTGGGGGTTGGTCTGTCTTGTAAGTATCAAATAACAAGAGGAAATGGCCTCAAATTGCACCAAGAATGTTTTAGACTGGATATTAGGAAAAATTTATTAACTGAAAGGGTGGTCAGGCATTGAACAGGCTGCCCAGGGAAGTGGTGGAATCACCATCCCTAGAACTGTTCAAAAAATGTACGGATGTGTAAAAAAGGGATAACAGGCTCTGCCTGGAACTGTAACTGTGCTACTGGTTGGAATACACCAGGGTTGCTTGCCCAAACCAACCAGGCAGTGACTAAGGCAGGAAGAGCCTTAAAAACTGACTTGAGCATGTGTGTTGATCAGTGTCAGGTTTGCACCGCTGTGTCAACTGAATTATTCCTTCCTCCTCTTTTGCAGTGACTGCTCCAAGCTCCCCCTTGAGCCCCCCCATCTCTCCTGTCTTCCCCCCTCCGGAGCCATCCAGCAGCAAGAACGGGGAATGCACCGTTTGCTTCGACAGCGAGGTGGACACGGTGATCTACACCTGCGGACACATGTGCCTCTGCAACACCTGCGGTCTTAAGCTGAAGAAGCAGCTCAACGCCTGCTGCCCAATCTGCCGACGGGTCATCAAAGATGTTATTAAAATATACCGCCCTTAGCGCCCGCCTCGGGCTGTAGGAAGGGGAACGCCGCTAGCAGTAACCACGCCTTTCCGTCCCTGCTTATGGGTTATCGTGCTGGTCAGTCGTTATCAAGTGGCTCGTTATCTGTGTTTCCTTATTTGACAGGTAGGGCACAATTCAGGGATAAAATTGAGCTGAGGATCATGTAGGGCCCAAAGGCATGGCCAGGCTGTGTGCCCACAGGCGAATCCGGGGAATCACGGTCTGCACCCGACCCAGCTGCAAATGAGAAATTTCCCCTGCAAAGGTTCTTTTTTCCCTCTTCCTGCTCCGGAGGAGGCTTGCTATGGTGTGGACCTGCAAGGGGAGGTTGCCATTTGGTCAATGCCAGGTGCCACTGGGCTTTCTGACCCCAAAACCTGAACAGCTCTGGGATGCTGCCAGATGCTTGTGCTGTGGTGGAACAAAATTAGGATAAGGCCCAGCGGGAGGGTTCAAAGTGGACAAAACTGATCTGGAAACGTCCTGCTTATCTGTATAAGGAGAACTAGCTAAAGCCAAATAGTAGCACAGCCAGATTCTCACTTGTTTGGGTTCTGTCCCCGTGAACAGGTTTCTGGGGTACATGGAGAAGCCAGTCTGGACATAGATAAAGCAGCTTTTGCTTTCTGTGGCAGAGCAGAGACTTTTGGCCAGGGAGGCTGAGACCTGGAGAGCTGCCATGGGGTAGCAGTGAGGAGCACAAGCCCACTGAGAGCCCAGCCAGCCCCAGCAGTGGGCAGCTATGAGGGGTGACTCAGGCCTGATGAAGCCATAATTTCCAGCCCGTGGATGAGAGGAGTGTTTGGATGGGAACACTGCAATCCTGGCTGTGATGGTGTTTGCCATCTCCAGGCACACACACCTGCATTTTGCTCTGCCCTCTTGGCAGGTGGCACAGCTGCCATGTTACCCCATCCTGCCTGGCTAGACCTGTCCTAGACCTTCCCCCGCAGCCAGTGCCATGGCAGGGCTCAGCTTTCCTCCTGCCCCACCATGGGGACTTTTTGGAACCTGTGGTGAGAAATTAATTTCTGACCCAGTCCCAGCAGGCTCACCTTTTTTCTGAGGACTGTGTATGTGCTGATCTTACCTGCTCTTTCTCCTGCCTTTCCTGGTTTTCCAGCACAGCTGGGTCTCAACTGTAGATGAGAACTTGTTGAGAAAAACAGGGATCTATCTCACTTGGCTTTACTTAGGAGTAGGAAAGAAAAAGGCTCTGGGGCTATTAGTAGATGTTGGGACTTAAAAGGTAAATGGGTTTCAGGTGTGATGTTACAGCTACAGGCAGCAGCTGGATGAGCTGAGCAGCATTTGAGTGAGCAGCACCGGGACTGGTGTGAGGAGCTTAGTGTCCTCCTCCCTGCTGCTCCATTAGGAGTTACCCTCCATTCTCTGTCCTCTGCCTTCTGCCCACTTGCAGAGGGCAGCCCCTGGACAGCCCCTGTCCAGTCCTTCAGCCTGAGCCTGACCAGCTTCCAGCTGGTCCAAGAGGGAAAAAGGGAGAGGATGCAAATGGGAGGATGAGAGAGGGGCTGGTATTGCAGCTAGGTGACCATGTGCTACCAAGTGCATAAGAACGGCTTTTTCAGAAAGGTGCAATTTTAGTCTGAAAAAGAAAAAGCAGAATAGCAACTCCTGTACATTTCAGGGCTTCTGGGCACAGAGGGGCAGCCTGAGGTTGTCAGTGCCTGTCACCTCGCCTGGCCATTTCCTCTCTCCTCCAAGGTGCAGGTAGCTGTGGGTGCACAGCCCTCTCCTGGTGCTGCTGCCCAGGTGGTGGTTTGGCTGTGCCAGGAGAGCTGTGTTTGGTTACTGACCAGCAGCCAGCCCTGTGCTGCCATTGTGGAGAGCACACCCAGGAGAGCAGTTCATTCTCCTCCTGCAGCGGGCTGTGCCTGCCAGTTCACAGAGCACGGGGAAACCTTTTGTTTTTAATTTTAAGAACTGATGAACATTTTAATTAAGTGTATAAATGAGAGGCTGCTCTAGAGTGAGATCTCTCAACCATTGCCCTGCTGCATCAGCACAAGGGCCCACTGACTTTGCAGAGCCCTTTTTGGAAACCTGGCTGATGGCGCTGGCTGTGCCACTGCTGAGTGTGCTCAGCCCTCAGCAGAGCCACTCACACTGCGACTGTGGCACGAGTTCACTCACACCTTTACTGAAGGAGGTAGCAAGGGCAGCTTCCCTGCGTTTGGAGCCTTGCCTGGACCTCCTGGCTGCCCTCTGCCCAGGCATTGCCTTCCTAGAGACCTCCCGGGTGCCACACTGGCAGATCAGAGTCCGGCTGCAGTGGGTGGGCACAGCACCAAGGGCACGACGATGGCAGGGTATGTCAGCATGGGATGAAGGGCCAGGCAGGTCAGTGCCTGCCTGGGGACAGGCTGCAGTGGGAAGCCTTTGCATCTTGAGGAATTCAAGGAAAGCTGTCAGAATCCACTCACTGCGAGCGATGCCAGCCTGGATCAGATCTGGGCTTGTGAGCACCAGTGGCCATTCCCAGGGCTGCTGTCCCGGTTTCAGGGGTGCCCAGTCCCTTTGGTCACTGCACAGCCACACCAGCAGAGCAGAGTCCGTTTGCTTGGCTGACACCTCAGGTCCTCAGTGAGCAGGATTGGTGCACACCTGGGGTGGGGTTTATTTTGGTTTAGCTCTCTTTTGTATTTTTAAGCCAGCAAGGAGAAATACCAAATCCACCCCAGGCTGGGCCTGAGCTGTTCAGGACACATTGCAGAGGCTGAATTTTTGCTGTAGCAGCCAAGACCAGTTTCCAGAAGGGCAGCACCCAGTGATGCCAGCAAGGGAACCAGCTCAGACAGCGTCTGGAGCACGGCTGAGCAGCAAACAGGACGTGAGAGCAGTGGATGTGCCACCCTGCCTATCTGAGAGCAATGGGAATTTTCCAAAATAGGCCTCAAAAAAAAAATGTCCGGGAAAAGGTAGCCTCTTTCAGATTTAATTGTTAGTATTCGTATTGCTATTTTTTTTAAACAGTCCAATGATATATTATTTGTACAGAAGATCTGTTTGTGCCTTATAAGGGTGTCTGTGCACTTTTTATCCTTTTTAAAGCAACTTTTAAAAAGAAAAAAAAAAAAGATGGGGGAGAAAACAGCACAGATCAATGGTAGTTTTTTAGAATTTTGTGTTCACTGAGAATCCTGCTTTATATATATATATATGTGTGTGTGTGTATACATATATATATATATACTGGAGTGAAAAAGTGTTTATTTCCATGGATTTTTTTCCCCCTCTCCTCCTTAACCTCTTTGTTTAAAAATTTTAAAAAAAGGAAGAAAGGAAGGAAGAAAGAGATGAGATTGGGGAACTCTTTTACCTTCCCCCTTTCTGAGACAGTTACTCTCTTGTCGTTACCTTTATGATTCAATACTGTGACCTGTACATCTTGTTTAAGCTGAATCAGATTTTGGACCTCTGTATTAGGCTTTTCAAGCAAATCATCTGGGGGACCGGGGGAGGGAGGGCATCGCACGAGGGGGGGAACTGCACTTCTACATGTCAGTACTCTATAGCGTTGTGTTCAGTGCTGTGTGTTTTACTTTTGTCCATTTACCTGTTTTACATTAATATAATTTTACTTGTTTATGAAACAAATAAAACTTTGGCTTGTACAGAGTGCTCCAGAATGTTTAAAAGAGCTTGAGCCGGGGAGTGATTTGCAGAGCATGGCAATACTGATCCAGAGAGGAAGGGTCAGGGCAGCTCTCTTCATCTGCTTAAAAAAAAAAAAAAAGACACTTTACATACCTCTCATGAGCTGTGTTTTGCTTCTGGGAGTCACAGCCCAGTGGCTGCTCAGTCCCTTGATGGGCTGGGAAGCGTAAGAGGGTTTTCTGGCTACCTTAACTTTGCAAACACTAGAAAGTTTGGCAGGCAGGGTGTATTTTAGGGCTACAGAGGTGAAAGGGTTCAGTGGTAGATGCCATCAGGAAGTGCCCCGAATTTCTTACCCAATCTCAAGCAAGGCAGCTGCCAGCCTGATCCCTCTCCTGTGCCTGTGCTGGGGCTGTGGCAGCCTGGGGACTGTGGGTGGCCAGAGAGGGGTGATGCAAACACAGCAGAAGGGCTGGCCTGGCTCTTTATTTCACAAGCAGAGGCCAACAGAAGGCTGCTCTGTAAACTGTTTATATCCCGAAATGTGGCCTGCTGAAGCCAGATACCAGTCAGGCAGCCTCAGATGTGGTTTAATGTGGAGTGGAAAAATTCATTCATAACTCTGCCCTGGCAAGCACACAGCCAGAGTTAAGTGTTCACACGAAACCCTTCATTCGCTACAGGTGGTGAGGGAGTCTGACAGTGGCTATTTATACTAAAATGCCTTTTTTATACACTCTGTTGCCCCACTTTATCCACAGAGCTGATCCTTCTGAGATGCCAACAGGCCAATGCTGCCAGTCTCAGGCCATGGAGCAGCTCTGCACCACAGATGTGATGACCTTTTCCAGCCTCTGCTGGCCCAAACCCCAGGGAGAGCGTGGAGAACCACTACCCACTCCCACCCCCTGCACCTGGGTGCTGTGACACAGGTATCAGCTGAAACTGAGCCTCCCACGGCCAAAGCCCAGCTCTGTGCCAGCACAGCAGATCTGGGCAGCAGCTGGCACTGCTCAGTGCCCAAGATGGGCTGGGCCCCACATGGCCATGCTAATGCAGTACTCCAGGTTATGTCACAGGCCCCGAATTTCTCCTTGGTGCACTCACCTGCTGCAGGGTGGCAAGTGGCAGCATCAGGGCGGGTGCTGGGGTGCTGATGGACAAGCCCTGGATGGAGTGTGGGTGGGCAGACACCTGGTCATGGCATGGGGCACGTGCTGCAGGCAGCTGAGTGAACACAGCCATCAGGTGAAGCAAGGTGGGCCCTGATGCTACATGATTGATAACATTATTTGAATGAGATTAAATTCTTCCCCATCCTCTGATTATACTGATAGGGGAATCAGTTCCCAAGTTTGAAGAAGTGGAGTGAAATAGGTCTGATTGTTCCAGGACTTACTCCTACAAGTGGCTGGGACTATTCTTTTGTTTCAACAGAAGCAAAGGAGAGAATTCCTTGGCACTCTTTGCTGCCAATCCAGAGGCACCGGGCTGGTACCTGCTGCCTGCACAGCCCTGCTGGGGGTCCTTGGCACCTGACAGCTGAGGGTGTGCATGGACAGGGCTTGCATGTCCCAAGCTGGCAGGTGGTCAGCTGGGCCAGTACAAGCTGCTCATCCATGTCTTTTTTCCCCTCACTTCTTTCCCACTCCTTATGAAGCACTGCCTGTGTGCAACACCATAGCCTTCTGTCAGGCACTTGGGCTTTGGAGTCCAATCCTTCTTTTCCCTGAGCCTTGCAGCTCCATTCCCTGGCCAGCCTGAACCCCCGAGAGCCCCTCCAGAGGTTGGGTAGTCCCTCTCTCTCTCCCTCCCCCCACTTCCCCAAAATCACCAGACTCTGCTGCCTTGAGGTCACAGTAACACAACTGCTGCACTACACCAGCTCATTTGCTGGGACACCCATCAAAGTTTGGGCAAGACCCAAGGATCTGCCAGGGTACCCATAACCCTCACCACTCCCAGGCACTGCTGTATGTGGGAGCACAGCCACAGCTGCCAGGGCAGGAGAGCAGCACACCACGTTGCACCCCAGAATTACACCAGCCTCACACAGGTTCACTAAGGTGCTTGAAACCAGTCAAGCAGTTTCTTTTTATTTCTTAAAAAAAAGAAAACAACCCTCCCTTACCCCCCCCCAAAAAAAAATCCTAAACCCACCAAATAAAATAAAAAAAAAAAATCCATCCCATAAAGGTGAAAGTATAGATAGGCATGTACACAGCTACATCTACCTTCTGCTGCCCCCCACCCACCCACAGTAATGTAGATTTATATGCACTTACATAATATAGCGAGACATGGACAAACAAATGGGTTTTGGGAGGTTTAGGGAGCCTGTGAGGAGCAGGGCACAGCAGGGCTGACAGCCTGCTGGGGATGTGCCAAACTGTGGCGTGTCCCCAACACCTGGCTCGTGGGCCCCAAGCCATGGCAATGCCCCCCCTTGTCACAAACCCTGACCCTGGCACTGCAGTGGGTGGTTGGGCATTGGCTGATGGGGTGATGCACCCCGTGGCCAAGCTCGGGGTACTCGTGGTTGCCCTCCTCCTCCTCACGAGGTAGTCGGGGAGCTCGGCCGCATGTGACGTGCAAAGTACAGAGAGGCACAGCCTGGCTTGGGGCACACATGGCTGAACTGAGGGACAGGTATCAGATGGGGGGCAGAGCCCTGCCAGCCCAATGGCTCTTGGTATCTTCCTGACTGGAGTTGTCCAGCCTACAGTCCCTTCGCAGACAGAAGAGTGGTAGGAAGGGGTAAGGCTGCAGGTGTCAGCACATACTGAGTGTGATCCCTGCCCTCTTGGAAGCTCTTTGGGAACAAGGGAGCGATCCTGTCACGTGCTCAATGAGCCAAATACAGTACTTGTGTTAGCAAAATGAAGCACAACCAGTTCTGAGGTTCAGTCTGGGAGGGAAGCGGGAATAGCCCTCATTTAGTGCGGAGGTCACACAAACAACACAGTCCTCTCTGAGGAAAGCCAGGGCAGTGACGTCTCAGAGAGAGCAATAAGAGGCAATTCTGAGATTAAAAGGCTGTTCAGCAAAGACAGAGCAAGGACACAATGCCTGAGAAAAGGACACACAGCCCCTTCACTCCTGCAAGAAACTACCAGAGCGGACTGGGGGATACAGGTCTAGCCCCTTCCTCAGATACAGAGAGGGCTGGATTTGGCTGACAAGCAGCTCTGGCTTAACTCATCCTGTCCCCACTCCTTTCCAAAGCAGAAGGGCTTTACTGGAGCAAGTGATGTGCAGAGTGAAGGCAGTGTTGCTCCCCCAACCCACCCTGCAACTCTCCTGGGAGCACATCAACAACTCAAAATGTGCCACACAAGGAGCTTTGTTAATGGATTGGGTTGCAAATGGATCACTTATTGCCAGCTCAGGTGAGTCACTCTGATCAGAGGCTGATGTGCCACCAGAAAAAACTGCAGGTGAGAGCAAGAGGAATCAAGGGGAGAATGGGGTGCATGAATTCCCATGGCTAAAATTGAATCTTGGGGCTTCTGGATTTTAGACCGTACTGGGATGGTCAGGACTTCTCTATTAGATCTAACCAGCGCTGGGACAAACTGCTCCATCACTGTCCCAGAACAATCCTGGCCACAGGCACCACCATTTTCATCCTATATGCAGACAGAGGGATCTTCAACTCTACATTTTCAGGCTAGAAAATATGAGACAGAGAAGGAAGCAAGCATTTTGGGGAGTGGAGAACACTGCTTCAATTCTGCCAGCCTCAAATTAGAGGGAAAACTGTAATTATTTTCAGCAGCAAAATAATGTGGCTGCAGTAATCACACTTGCAATTAGACCAGAGAGGGCAACAGGGCTTGGTCAACACAAAACCTAACCCTGCCTTGGCTGGGGGGTGGGACTGGATAACCTCCAGATGTCTCTTCCAACCTGAACTATTCTGTGATTCTATGAAACCCACCAAGAGCCAGATTTAAAGCTCTTCTGGACAGAAATGCGGCCCTGAACCTGCAAGTTAGACAAGGACAGAAGGAAAGAAATTGGCACTGGGGAATGACAGCTCATCCATGCTCATCCTCCTGCTGGGATAAGCAACACTGTGGGCAAGATTAGGCTTGGCAGGCAAGGATGTCAGCACTGAAAAATCCCAAGCTCTGCTTGACCTGAAGCTCCCCAAGCAACCTGTCACACAGCGTGAAATGAAAGGACCTGGAAGACAGGCAGGTGGGGTGACAAACAAGGTAAGCAGCCCCTGAGCACCAGACACACCTCACAACTGGTTGTGATGAGGAGCTGAACTCCCACATTCTGGATTGCACTTGATAATATCAGCACCTATGGAAGGACCCACCTCCTGGCTGCTGCCCGCCAGCCCGGGGAAGCTCAGTGGGTCGTGGGAAGGGGTGGTCCCCTATTAGTCCAACAAGCTGGGCAGTCGGTGTGGGAAGGAAAGCAAAGCATCCCTTTTCCAGGGCTTTTGGGGTCATTTTGGTCCTCTGTGCCTTGCATAGTATTCTTCACCAAAACCCCTCTGACGTTTGGTTGTGGTACTGCAGGGGAGAAGCCTGCATGGTGTCCTGGATCAGCACGGAGAGGACCTGTTGGACGAGTATGAGTGGATTTCTCTCCATTTTTTTCCATCAGGAGGATGTTTAAGTTAACACTTGTTGTCACAGAGCAGGGAGGGTCCTGTGGCATTTGTGGGTGGAGCAAGGCACAGCCCTTAACTGGGCAATGCCTGTGCCTGCAGGTGCAGACAGAGCTATAGGGACCCTGTTCTCAGCAATCATTCCTCCTTTTGGCCACATTCCCTATGGCTCTGGCACACACCTGGACTAAGCAAGGTGACCTACAACATTTAACTGTGACCCTGAGCTTCAGGGAAAGGCAAATTCTTTTGTGCAGCCAGATTTCCTTTGTTGGTACCATTCCACCCATAAATCTTTGTTGGTACCATTCATGGTACAGGTGGCAAAATGTTTATCAAAGTCCACCTCCTGAGCACAGAGAACCATGGGAGCCATCATACACCATGAAGCTTGGCCAGGACAGCTCCAGCTGCATGTCTGGGCTGCCAGGATGGCACAGGAGCCTAGTCCTTGGGAGAATGTGGGGAGGAGGGTGGGTGGGAGCAAATGGGTGGGGAGGGGAGGCCAAGCTGCTTCCGCCACGCTGCCGCCAACAGGCACCAGCTGGGATGCGTGGGATCTCAATTATTATCTTTCCTTTTAAAGCCAGCCTCACAGAAAACTATAAATTAATCTGCTAATTAAATACTCAGGTGAGAGACCATGGAACCTCCAGCCGTGCAAGCAGAGGAGTGGCTACGGCTTCTTCCGCAGGTAATTGGAAGGGATCCAGCCCTCCCAGCACGGCCCCCCCGTCAGGACCTTGCAAAACCACCAGCCACTGCTGTTCTTCTCACGAACTTCAAACAAAGTCCCTTCTTTAAAGCTGTTGGTCTCCTCGTCGCCTTCAAAATCCGCCACTGCCACATAGAGAGCTTCCCTGGTAATATCCAGGCTGGAGACAGGGGCTGAGGTCCTCTCCCTGGGCTCCCCTCTCTCCACTGGTTTGGAAATGACCTTTGGGCTTACGCTGCTTTTTGCTTTGGCTTCATCTTGGATGGAGGCAGAGAGGAAGGGCTTGGCTTTCGGAGGAACCAGCATGGGCCTCCCTGGCACTGCAGATGACCTGATTTCAGGCGCTTCCCGTGCTGGGGCCCTCAGCTCCACTGCGGGGCCAGGGGCAGGACCCCCTATTTTCTTGGGGGGGGGTGGTCTGCGAGGTGGCACAACGGGGCGCTGTGGTGGGGCGTCCCTGGCACACGGGGTGTTTGCTGGGCCCAGGGGAGATTTGGGCAGTGCCTCTTTTGTGGTATAGCTGTCCAGCTTGGGCAGGGGCTTGCTCTCCATGCTTGGTCGCTCTGGAAACCTTCCAGGAGCCTCTGAAGAGACCACAGCACTGCTGAAGGAGATTTCACTGGCAGCAGTGTCCTGCTCGGAGGGCTTCTCTGGGCACTTGGCAGGTCTAAGCTTGCTCCGCAGGCTGCAAATGTCCAGTTTATCATCAGCTGGAGGTGGGTCTGTCCGGGGGGATGCAGCAGGCTTTGGCTTGATCTGAGGTCTAGACTTCAAGAATGGATTCTGGGTGATGGGCTCAGGTTTGTCCTCCACAGGCTCAGCTTTTGGCTTGGTTGGCTTGACAATGGGCCGGAGGTTTGGCTTCTTCACCTCCTTGGCTGACACCTTATGTCCACATTCCAGTCCCATTTCATTTTTCAGCTGGAACAGTTTGGCCTTCTCTGGTTTGAGCTCTGGCTTCTTGCTGTCCTTTGGGGCTGCCGACTGCTTGGGTGGGATCATGGGCAAAATCATGCCTGGGGGCTTGGGGGGAGGTCTCTGCCTCTCAAGTAACTCGCCTTCTGATTTAATGATGGACTCCTTCCTGGGCGGCAGGCTGGGCTTCTCCTCTGTGTCACGGTCCGAGATCTCCTCATAGCCCCCGGCAAAGGAAAGGTCCCCACTTTCGGGACCTTCCCGCCCCTTCCAGTCTTTGGCCCACCTTCCACTGCAGTCCGTACCGTTAGGAGGAGCCTCTGGCAGAGGACGGCACGGCCCTGTCGCCTCCTCACTGCTGTTGCCATCGGCCGTGGCGTCACCGAGCCGGAGCTGGGCCATCTCGTTGGGGAGCGGAGCCAGGAAATTCGGCCGGGATGCATTGCTGGTTTTCTTGTACTTATCGATGAAGGTGGCAGGGGCCCAGCCTTCCTTCTCCTCGATCTGGATGTACCACCAGCCGCTCAGGTTCTTCTCAATAACCTGCCGAGGGGAAAGGAAACCTCAGACATCCATGTGGGATCCCTCTCTGCACAAAAGGGTGTCTCCGAAATGATGTCAGGGGGGCACACGGCCTTGGCGCCTCTCCAGCCAAAAACCATGGAATCACAGCACTGGCATCTAATGGGAGGGGAACCCGGTCATGACCTCTGCCAGGGAAGGAGAGCTGCGTGCCATGGAGCTGAGGAACGGAACAGCCGCGGCAAGGAGCTGTTTCCGAGCTGTTCCCCGGAGCGGGATGCCGGGTGCTGGCGGTGGCCACTGCGTGGCACTGTTGGAGCGATCAACCGGCAGCGATGCTGCATGGATCGGACACCGTCCAGTCTCTGCAGCTCCGGGAGTGGGGCTGAGGCCTGGGAGGGGCTGACTGGGGCAGCCTTAAAGGAAAATCCTCTTAGCGAGGGATAAATCACATCAGCACATGGAGAAAGCAAAATCCCATCTGCAGGAGGGATTCTGCCAGCAAAGAGGGTGTGCCAGGAAAGCAGTTCTGGAAGCGCTTTTAACTTTACACCTAGCCTAACCAAGGAAAAAACTACCATCTCTAACCTGATTTATGGTTTGGTTTTATTTTCCATTAGCTCTAACACAGCACCCATGACTGGGGGACGGGAGGCCACCAAGACCATCTTGGGCTCCAAAGTCTGGTGAGCTCATACAAGTTTCTCTCCCACTCTGATGTCAACATTACACAGAGGCAATCACATGTATCACAATGCCCATTTTTCATCCAGAATATCATGGTGAGCAGATCCTCCCTGCCTGGAAGGGGAGCTCCTGCCTGAAACAGGTCCCAGGGCAATGGGAGTCAGGAGCACCGCATTGATGTGAAGATAGGTGAAGGGAAGATGACAGTCTCACCTCTACTTTCATTCCTGCCTGGAAGCTGATGCCATCAGGAATGGTAGTCTGGAAATCAGCGATGGTGTAATATTCCTCTTCCACTTGAGGAGGGACAGGAGGTTTAGGCAGGTTCAAACCACGTGGCTGTGACCAGAAAAAAGGAAACCCATCAGTGTGTTTCTACAGCAGGTGTGACACAACATCCCCACAGCCCACCAGCCTACACAGACAGACACCAGCATGGCCAGGGACAGGGGCAAGATCTCAGGCAAAGAATAACCAGTGACCAGAGCTCCTTTTAGTGCTCTTCTCCCACTCCCTTTGCCATTGCTGCTCTCCTACATCAGCTGGCACTTACTATGGTGAGGTCTCGGCGAGGAGGTGGCCTCTGCCTCATCTTTGGTGACTCTGTGGAGGAAGAATTCCAGATGCTGTTGAGTTCCTGGCTTTTGGTCACGTGTGTGTTTGCAAAAGACAAGACAAAACAGACAGGCAAGGACCAAACCTGCCCCAGGGGAAAGAAACACAAAGGAAGAATCTGTCTCCCTAGCACTCTGAGTAGCAGAGGTCACCCAGGTTTCAAGGGAAGGTAAGGGAAAGGAAGGGAAAGGAAACCAGCTTTCAGTTGTTGCTGGGAAATGCATCTGAGGTGACTACATAAAACTGCTTTTGCGTTGCAGGACTGACCCAGAAGACCTGGCCTGAAGAAGGGTTACAATCATAGAACCACAGAATCACAGAACCACCTGGTTTGGAAGGTGGTTCTGGAAGGTGTGGAAGGTGTCTGTCCCCTGCCATGGGGACACCTTCCACTAGACCAGGTTGCTCCAAGCCCTGTCCAACCTGGCCTCACCACCCTCACAGGTAAAGAATTTCTTCCTAATATCCAATCTAAACCTACTCTCTGTCAGTTTGAAGCCATTTCTGCTTGTCCTTGTCACAACATGCTCTCGTAAAAAGTCCCTCTCCCTCTTTCTTGTAAGCTCTCTTCAGATACACTGGCTTCTGAGAGGAGAGCATCTCCAGATGAATCTGCAGCCTGGGAGGTGATCCCTGCTCCATTTGCTGACCCTCAGCAGGCCCCTGGGAAGTTCTGTGCTTGTGCCCCACCCGTGTGTGCAATGACACCCTTTAGGAGACCCGGCTGCAGAACTCACAGCCCCTGCAAGCCTCTGCCTGACGCCCCATTACCTCACTTGAAAGCTGCTGCAGCCACCACCCACCTGCCCCTGACCGGCCACTTACTGCGTCGGATGTCGGCGTTGGGCAGGGGGCGGCTGTCGAACCTCCCATCCCTCTGCCCAGCGAGCCCATCCTTCTCTCGGCTCGCCAACACCTGCTGCCGGGAGATGCCATCCAGATCCAAGGCACAGGAATGAGCGGAGGAGCCCGGCCCCAGCTTCTGTGAGAACATGTCTCCATTCCCCTTTTTGAGATAGGAGGCAGGGGCCCAGCCTTCCTGGCCCTGGTACCTGTTGGGGCAAGAATGGCAACATCACTGCACCCAAGTGGTGTGGAGCCATTGGACATCCCCGGAGCCAGAGCTCACATGTTGACTGAATGTACCATCTGTCCTGGGCAATACGAGCTCACTGGGTGCTCAGTGGCACATGGGCACCTGGAGGGTTCCAGTCATGACTAATGCTCCCACACAAGCTGGCCACAGCCAGCAGGACAAGGGCTGGGAACAGTGCAAAACCCCATTTTCTTTTCACCTCAGCAATGGCAGCAGTTAAGGAATGAAGCGCACTGGCAGGGGAAGCAGAGGGAAAAAGCAGAAGGCTGCTGCTGGATTGATGTACCTGGTCTTTGGAGAAAGCACAAGCCCTCTGCCTGAGCACCAGCAGCCTGGATCCCTTCCCTGCTCTAAATCCGTTTAGGAGAGACACCAGCCCCGTGACCTGATCAAAAAACCACATCCGCAGAGTCTCCCTGCCATGCTGGAGACTCTCCCCGCTGGCTGGGCTGCAGCCACTACGTTCCGATGGCACCAACTACTGAGCTTGTAATAGCCTTTAGAGCTCTTGTGGCAGCTCTCCTCTGCTTAAATAGTCAATGGATGTGTTTCTGGGGCTGTGCTGCTGCCAAGACCACAGGTTCAATGCAAGGTTAAGAAAATTGCAGCAGTGCTCCCACTATGATCAAGTCCAGCCATTTGCTGGACCACAGATGAGAAAATGAGCTTCCAGCAGAAAACAACTATCAGCTCAGGATGGTCTGGAGCCTTTGGCCTCAGCATACCCTGCATGCAGCAGACCTGGCCCAGATAATGGCCCTTCTCTGCAGGAGCATCTGAACAGAGCCAGAGGATCCAGCCTGCCTCTGGGACACTCGCTGGTTTTCCCATCAGCAGGACATGATGTAACATTCTCACACCAGTTCTCTTTGCACTGCTGGGGCATGTGATGCTGTGACACAGTCCACCTCCCAGCACAGGAAATCAGGGGATTTTAAAGATTCTCAACCAAAGCTGTGCTTGAATATCAACTGGTCTTTGTAGGGATGGAGAGAAATAAGTTCTGGTACTCTGCCCTCCCCAGCACCCCAGACTTGTCCTTGGGTACATCCCACACGCATTGGGTCTCTGCTTTGCACAGCCCCAGCTGCAGTGCCAGGGAAGAGCAAGAGGTAGGGACAGTACCTGATTTTCCACCAGCCCTCCAGGTTTTTCTGGATCACCACCACCACAGCTCCCTTGTCCAGGTTCATTTCATCCTGGTCCCTTGCAGTGTAGGGGTAAATAACAGTGTACTTCTCCTCTGTTGGAAAGAAAGCACAGTTTCATGAGATACTGTTTCATGGAAACCTGGGCTCAGTTGAAAAATGGTTATAAAGTGCTTTAATAAATGATAATTCTTGTTGTAATTTAGGTGCAAACACACAGAGATACACAACCATTCTGAAGAGAAATGACAGTGAAATATATTTCAAAACAAACACAGCTGCATTTGGAAATGTAAACTTTGGAGAGCAAAACAGTTCCTCCTCTCCCTTAGGACTAAAGACTGCCTTTTTACAGCTTGTCACAGAAGCTCTTCCATGCGTCCATTTCAGTTCAAATTTCTTTCACAAAGCTTTTAAAGAAAAACTGTCCCCTATAAGGGGAAAGAAATCCCATGGGCATCAGGGAGCAACTCCTCACACACAGCTCTCAAACCAGTCTACAGCAGCAGGTCTACAGGCATTTCCCTGTTCAACAGCTCCATCTCCAAGACATTGGTCAAAGCCATGTGTGGAGGCTGGAGAAGAGTCTGATGTTCTGTCCATCAGACCAAAGGATGTTAAGCAGGGATATGGATGTTCTTCCCTTCAGGAGGAAGGGAAAACATTCTAACAACCATGCAGACAATATGTCAGACAAACAGAACCATCCATCCACCCCTCTCCCTCACCTTGTCCTGTCCTCTCTGGAAGAAACACAGGAAAATAACTACCTGTGCTTAAGCTGTGCCACAATAGGGTGGAGGCCACCTGGGGAAAAATTTGCCTCCAAAATCCACACCTGGACATTCATATATCCCCACCATGCAGGTTTCCTGGATTTTTCTTCTGTGAGGAGCCACAGCTCTGGAAGGGTCTGATTTCCCACCCACTTCATGTGAAGGAGTCAAAGAGGAGAATGTCCTGTCACATCCAGCAAGACCAAGCTAGTTCTTCTCCTCCTGACCCCACCTGAGGCACCAGTCCCAGGCCAGGGCTCAAAGTTACTTTTACAGGAACTGAGGCAGCAGTTGGAAGAAGTCTGTGTACATGTGCTGGGGGAAAGCAGAAACTCCAGTCTCTGAATCCAAAACAAGCCTCAAATTGTGAGAAGGAACAGCTGATAGAGGAAAGGGATGTGGACACGAGTAGGCCTCATGGAAGGATGAGGAGCAGGTATGGCACACACTGTGGCCTGACACAAGCAGGGCTCATCACATGCAAAGCAAACAAACATGCACACAACAAGGCTCCAAGCACAAAACATGGGCAGCCAAGAAAGTCTCTGTGAAGTCCACCTTGACCCCATCCACTGGTGTACAAGTCCCCAAGAGTCCGACGGCGGCCAACGTGCCTGGGCAGAGACCAGTATCTCCATGGGACTGGGAAGAGCATGTTGGGGAAGCAGGAGAAGGACAAGAGAGGATGTGAGGAGGCAACACTTCAGGTCCAAGAAGAGACAGGGCTGGCAGCAGAGAGTGGTACAGAGACTGTTCTCACCTGGAGCCCTCTGGGGCCCTTCCCCAGTCTGAGCCCCCCTCCCACCTCTGCCTGCCCAGAGGAGGGGCTGAGCCAGCTACTGCACTGCTCTGAGCACACAGCAATCACCACAAAGGATGTGCTCTCCAGGGACATTTGAGATTTGCTTTAAGCAAAGGCTGCAACCTTGCTATTCCCATAACGTGAGCTCAGGCATGCTCTTTGTTCTGCATGTGTTGAAGACACATGATTTGTCCAAGGACCTGGGCTTTGCTCCTCCTCCAGTGCAGGTAAAAGCTCCCTGGGGCCTAGAGGAGGCACTAAGGTGGCAGGAGTGAGCATTCCCTGGAGGTGCCACCTTCAGCCCCTTCTGTGGGGGAGCAGGGATGCCACCAGTCACACTGCCAGTACCCAGCTGCCCCACTCCTGCTGCAGCACTGGAGCTGCTGAGCAGGCAGGACCATTCCGGGCAGCACATGTGGGTTTGTCCTTTCCCTGCCCAGTTCAGGGAGGGTGATGCAGTACTGCCAGGAGCTCTAAGTAGTTGAACAGGAAGAAGCTGGGGTAGATGCCTCCAGTAGCTTCTTACCTTCATCAGGCTGCATTGAGAACTCATCCTGGACTCCATCCTGAGCCTCCAGGCAGGTCGCCGGCACCCAGCCTTGCTCTTCCAATGTGCTCACAAACCACCACCCTGAGAATAAAAAACAGCAGGTGGCTCAGCCAAGGGCTCACACCAGCCAGAAAATCTCTTCCCTCTCCAAACCACGAGTGTGGGGGGCTGTGACCTCTCCTTGCTGCCTGCATGGGAAGCTGGGGGGGGCCCCAAAGCAACAGAGCCAAGCACTATCCGAAAGGGACCACAGACAGGAGCATGGGACAACTGCAGCTGAATGACATGGAAATGTACAATTCTCTCCCCAGGAAAAACAGGAGAGGCTCTCAGAGATTAATGTCTCCAGCCACCACATTTGCTCTACCTTTTTTTCCCCCTTCATGGTTCATTTTCCCTCAGCCTGGGTCAGCAAGTCCAGGCTAATTAGCAGAGATGAATACCCTGTCTGTGAATCGATAGCTGGCTCCTGCTGTGCTCGCCTTCTTTACATTTGTGGAAACAGCAAAATTGAAAAGCCACGAGCAACTGCAGGATTAAAACATGAGCTCTCCCAGTGGAAACCCAGCCAGCTCCACAGTGGCCACAAGCAATTCTGGGCCACCCTGTGTGCCCAATCAAAATAAGTATGTGCTCCTCAGTTATTAAAAGCACAAGCTATTTGTGTCTTCAGGGGAAAAAAATAAAGACTGAGTATTATCCTCAGAACCTCACCAGTGAGTCATTTAGAAAAACAACTAGATTGTTGGGGAGGGAATCAGCTACCTGCATGGGAGGGAAAATCAGGGCTGACCTTTGATAAATAAATTATTTTTCATTGCTTTTGAACTGGCTGTGCTAATAGGTTTCATTTGCTTGAGGGTAGCTTTAATTTTTCTCATTCTCAAACACAGCTGCTGGTGCAACTGATCCTCCAGGGACCAGTTTTCCAGAATTTAAAAATCTATTTTCATGATTTAACTCCCCCCCCCCCCCCCCGCCCAAGCAACTTCTGTAAACTTCAGGGAATGAATTCCCCTTTTCAACAAACTACAGAATTTGGGCCCATGACCTGACTAGATCCCTTTGCAGAGGTTAAGAGCAAGTTTAAGTTTTGAAGCAAGCGAATAGCTCGGCTGCCTGCCCCGCTGTGTTCGGAGGCAGGAATTGTGAATGCACAATAGGGGCTTTCATGGGCACCATGAGAGTGTCCCCCTCTGTCAATAAAACAAGCCTGCCAAGTTCGGGAACGGCTTTTTGTCCTCAGGACCCATCGGCCAAGTTTTTCAGCACAAAGAAGCACAAAGTAGAGACTGAAGAAGCTGGACGGTGCCTGGTGCTCAGCACATGGATAGTCAGACCCTTCCCTTAGAGACAGCTCTGAAGTCTTGTCCGCACTCCTACAGACCAAAGCTTCTTCCTCCACATCCCACCTCAGCTCATCATCCAAGGACACCCCTGCGAGGAGCCTGGAGGCTGTTTCGTTTAAGGCCCTATTAGGAAAACACTGAGAGTACAGGATTGCTATTCCTACCCCTGCTCTGTGACACAGAGCAGACCCAAAGCCCTCTGCCAAGCCAAACTCTCTGTACCTGATTCGTTCTTCTCAATGATATCCACCAACTGGCCCACGCACAAGCTGATCTCGGAGCTCTCCTGCTTCTGGTAGTCCGCCACCACGACATACTGCTCCAGCACCAAGGGGTCGACCGAGGCAGAGTCAGCTCCTGCACAGGGGGGACAAGAACCGACCCGTGTGCCAGGGTCAGCACAGGCCACCGCTCCCGAGCACCTGCTGGCCTGCGAGCAGCTCCAGGACACCCTGGGGACCCCAGCGTGAGAGACGTGAGCCAGAGGCTTGGGCACAGTGAGGAGGAGAGAGATCAAACCAGCAGCCAGGTGAGATGGGTACAGCCAGGTGAGACCTTTTGCTTGCTGCCCACTTTCCTGCTCACCAACAGAGCCATCCAAGCAACCTCACCACCACCAGAGATGCTCACAGCAGCCTGGACCTGCTTTCAGAGACTGAGGGGGTTTGGGGGACCTTCCTGTGCACTGGCACCAGCTGCCCCAATGCATGGACCAGCTCTGACCCCAGCTCAAAACACTCAAACTGCAGTGGGTTCTGCTGGGCTAAAGAGTAGAAGGTGGAAGGTGTGTGTAGGGCAGAGCAGCATCCTCTGTCCTCATCGCCCTGGGGTATTCAGACACCTCGGTTTGCTCTGCTCTCTGCCCGGCTCCTCCTGCTGCAGATCCAAATTTCGTGTCAGAAAAAGAAAAAAAACAGGCCAAGGAGGAGTGAACTGGCAGGACGCACCGGGAACAAAGCCTTCCTGTGTCCAGAAGGAGGCCGACACCGGAGGAGAGCCGGGGGAGAGTCGGGGGCGGCCGGATCGCCGGGTGCGGAGCCGGGCCGGCGGCAGGTGGCACTGCGGGATAAGATCGGGATACCGGGAGCACTGCGGGATACGGCGGGACACGGGGAGCACTGCGGGATAACCCTGGGATAACGGGTACACCGCGGGATACGGTGAAAGATCTTTCCTATGGGGGAACCTATTGTAGGGCATAGGTTCCTCCATAGGAAACCTATGGGGCCATACTCATCCCAAAAGGGTATGAGTAGAGATGGACAAGATCTAGCAAGTCTTCAGGATTCCTAGGATGCTGCCTCACAGAGAAGTTCTTCTGTGCACAAGGCACAATCTCTCCAGCTGGTTCTGAGAAAGAGACCACAACCAAGATTTAAATGAACAATGTGTTTTCGAGACATCTTCCTATTTAAAGGAAGAGGAGGCAAATTGTCTGTGTTAATCTGCTATAAACAGCACTCTGCAGAGCTCCAGGTGAGCTGGCCAAGTGCAGAGGATCTGTTACTGCTAAAGAAAGCTTCCTCCATACCAAACCCCAGAGGTGGGGCACCAGACAGAATTAAAAATAGCCCTCTAAAGTGAATGGTGGATGCCAGGACTATCTGTTCTACTAGCTCAATTAAAGGTTTGTATTTAAAGTGATCTGAGGATCTACCCAGCCCTTGAGAGAAGAATAACAGCTATAGGAAGAGATAAGTACTCTCCTTTCTGCCTCCTTTGCTGTAATTACACCCGTTTCTCTGAGGCTATTTGTAGTTTCAGCAGCCAATTCTGGATCCTCCAATGTACCTATTAAACCAGCAACAAAAGTGGTAAACTGAGCTTGGAGGAAGAAGTAGGTGGTAATTTCAGGAGCATCTTCACCTGGCATAATCGTCCTCAACCACAAAAATACACACTACAGTTAACAACAACATCCTGTATATGGACAGACTTGGGTTTCTCAAAAATAGCAGTGGTGTAAAGCTTCCCAGCTAAGATGGGAGACAGCACTAAAGCTCTGCACCTGGGGAGGGGAGGAAGGATTAGTACAGTCCCACAGGAGAGTGAGTTTTGCAGACAGCTCAGGCAGGGGCACAGACTGTGCATCCTCAACACTCTCCACTTGTGAGACTGACACAAACGTGGCTAGAGAAGGGATGTGCCAAAAGACCACTGAGGCCCCTGGACTGGACTTGCAGAACTGATGCTTGCTGTGGATGCAGCAGAGCCACTGGTGAGATGCTCAGCACATCCCAGAACCAACCCAAGGGCTGCTCAGTGCAGTGACCTTGCTCTCAAGGCATGTTGCAGATGGGTCAGCCCAAAAATTGTTGCAGGTTTTGTTTGACCAGAGATTTGAGGGCTGTGTTTTCACTGCTTCTCATCAGACTGAATACTGTGGTTTGGGGTCCCTCTGCCATTGCAGCCACACTACATAGCACAACAAAAAAGACATGGCCACATAAGAAAGCATCTAACACAAAACTGGCAGCAGGGTATTTGAGGTTTCTGCCAGCCTCCTTGAGCAGCTCCAACCAAATATAAACTCTGGAGACAGTTTCAGGATCCCCTGCACTAAGTCAGTGCTGCAACAAACCCATGACTCTCCATCTGTGCTTTCTGTTCAACTGTGAGATGAGGAGAGAACAGAAACGCCTTGGGGACTGATATGATGACTACTTTTAGATGTACCTAAATCAGTGGCCAAGTCAGTCTTCAGAATCCCAGAGACTGAGGGATAACCTGCCCCTCTCAAGCTGCAGGCTGAACAGAGACCAGGCCCACACCTGAGGCTCACAGACATGTGGGATTACAAACACTGGTAAAAAACCTCACCGAAGAAAGCAGATGTTATTACCAATGCTCACAATACACCGTGCCCTCCTCTACACAGCAAATGTCACCTGAGTCTCTTGGTCACCACAGGAGGCTGAGGGCAGGCAGCACTCTAACCCACTTCACATCCCGGTGTTTGCTTAAATCCAATTTCCAAACAGGGCTTGCTGCTGGCAGGAGTTCAGAGTTCTTTCCAACACCCTCCTCAAGAGCAGTTCACCCCTTCTCTGGCAATGCTGGGAGAAATAAGCAATTGGGAAACTGCTTATTAGAAAATTCTCATGATTTTTGTTTGTTAGCAGCTATTGGATGACCCCTCCTCAGGGAGATCCTGGATTAGCGTTCTTTTGTGCCTTGCTGCATATTTGTTACCTCAGAGCAGGGCTGGCTTGAGGACCTGATGAATCTCCTCAAGGTATATGAGGAACTGGGGTGACAGCAGCAGAACCAAACTCTGTTTCTGCTGCCAGAAAATGCAAGAGAGTGAGAGGAGTCTCTGAACATGTCTGGCATGAGGCATCAACCGTTCCTGCAAGCAAACACCTTTCCCTGATGGCTCCTGCACATATGCCAGCTGCCATGGGCAGAACTTCACATCCTGCCCTGCCAGAGCAGGCTCTGGCTTGGCTGTTATCCAAACTCTTACCATTCTCTCCCTCTCAATATTGTCAAGTGAACAGCATCCCAAAGAGTGTTTTCTCTTTGACCTCAGCAACATCCCTGTGACCCTTACAAACTCACCATGCCAAAGGGATGGCAGAGTGAAGCTGTCTATGAATGCAGTGGGAAGGCAGGATGAAGCTGTTTACACGAGCAGGAGAAAAGTTCCTGCTTCTTTAACAGCCAGTGTCCTTAAATTGAATTTTGCCCTCAAAGAACTGAGTTAGGCAGCAGAAATTTTCTTCCTCTTCTTCTCAACCCTAGAGAGGCCTTCTCTTCTCTTGCCTATGTAAGTGAACAGAAGTAAAAGTGACCTAAGCCCATATTGATCTCATAGGGAAACACAACACTCTTCCCTTACTCACCAAATGTTCCTGCTGAGGCAGCACACAAGAGAAGGTTTCAAGATGAGGGAGACTGTATCTTTGTTTTATATTTGTTTCATCAAAACAGGAGAAGGAAAATATTTGCAGTCTTTTTTTGTTCCCACCCACAGCCAGATGCTTCTCTCTGCCTCCAAAGCTAGGTGAAGATTCACTTCAGAGCAAGAAAGCCAGTACTGCAGTCTGTGCTTGCAAATGGCCCATGAGAGCTTTAAAATGACCATCCCAATGTCCTGCTTTGACAGAGAGCAGTCAGAGTTTGAGGAGAAAATGTTGTCCAAAGATTTAACCCCATTCGTAAAACCCTGTTAGTCCATCAAGAGAGCACCCAACTATGACCTGCCTGTGAGAACAGACCAAAACCAGGAGCCACTGTTCAAGTCAACAACATCAGAGCTTTCCACGTGCATCCTCCTACAGCTAGTCTCAGTTAAGACACTGGGACACCATAAGCTCTTGAAGGAGGGATGACCTGCAGCTCCAGTGGAAAAAAAGCGGAAACAAGTCTTTGAGTCTCCCCTGTACTTCTCTCTCCTCCAAGAGGAACCCACTCATCTACAGGTGAATTTGCTTACACAGCTTATGGCAGTGCCAACTCTCTGGCCAAAATCCTTTCCACCACCTATTTCAGAAGAATCTCCATCCAGCCAAGGCACAGAACTTCTTTCCCAAGGAACCTCACACTATTTTTAAATCTGCAGCTTCAGAAAGATGCCTCCTTAATCCACAGATCAAAGGCTCATCCACTCCTCTCTCCTTCTCCTCTCTATAGGCTAAAATACACCAACTAGGGTTTATTTCAGAGATGTTTCCCTCTATGAGGAGCAGGGGTAAAGTATCCCAGCCCCAACTCTCTTCCCAAAGCCAGTGCCATCACAAAGCAGGACCTATTGCTGCATTGGGAGACTTTCCACCTCACACTGATCACAAGGCAGCTCAGACATTCCTCTGGATTTTTGAAATTTTGCATCCCCATCCCTGCAGACCTTCACCTAGGACCTGTGGCACATCCCCTGCACCAAGAGCCAAGCCCCAGCCCCAGCCCGCCGGACCTCGGCTCCACTACTGCCCCGTGTCCACCAGCCACCACAGAAAGCTACCAGGGATGTGACAGCCTCTTGCAAGGGTCTTGCCCACCCAGCCTGAGCAGGTGTCCCCCCAGAGAAAGGCAAAGCAAGAGCAAGGGCCGGGCAGCGAGCAGCTGTTAGTACCTCTCTGCAGGAAAGAGGCCGTTCTCTGGATAAACCCTGATGAGGAACAAAACGAACGGGAGACAAGGCATGAGGCGGGGAGGGAAATGAACCTGGGGGCGGCAGCAATGGTGGCAACAGCTCAATTAATGATTGAAAGGGGAGGCCAGCACAGTGTGGAGAGCTGTGGGCATCTAACCCACCTTTGGGAGCGCCACGGGAGGCACAGGGGACATGGGATCAGGACTTGGAGGCTGCAGTGAAATCCCAGGTGGATGGAGGGGACACACTGTGCTGGGAAGTCCCACAGGGGAGCAAAGCAGGGGTTTGTCTTGCCATGGGGCCAGGCCCTTGCCCTGCTCCAGGAGACCACAGCTGTGGGTGAAAGGAGGAGTTGGTGTAACCAGCAGAGAGGAAAGGAGTCCTTACCAGACCTCTTCTTTCCAATGGGCTCCCTGAAAAAGAGAAGGAAGAGCATCAGCAGAGGGATGGGGCAATTGGGTTGTTGGTCAAGTGACAAACCACCCAGGAAAGCACAGCAGTGCTTGGCCCTGGTGGGGCCACTGACCTCCCTCAACCAGCTAATGTCTCCACGGGTGACATGGGGCACCACCCACCCTGCAAAAAGCCCATCTCTCCTCTCCTTTCATTTAGTAATTTAATGTTTTGTCTTTCCCAGGGGAAGCCTGGGTTTCTGGCCTGGCCTCCTTGGTGGCTTGGTCTGACAGCTACGACTCCCACCATGTCACTTGGTGAAGGTGGGTGGATTGGGATGATAAGGCAGCAGTCAGGAGCTAGGGAAGCCAAAACCCCCAAAACTGCTCCCAGCACAAACCACAGCTCCCACAGAAGTGGGTGCCAGTTTGAAAACAGACAAAGAGGGAAATACTAGAGTTCCTCCATGTCCCATGCTTCTCTCAGGGACAAGGTTGGGGAGTGAAGAGAAAGGGGAAATCATTTATACCCCAAAACAGGACAAGTCATTAAAGTGTTGTTGAAAGGATGAACACCAGGGCTGTGCAGCCTTCAGGACAGAGCAAGCAGGAGCTATTGGTGGTTGTGAGGAGGCAATGGGGGAGCTTCAGCCCAAGTCCTCTCACTTTGGCTGGCCCGCTGACCGCACCACTGATGAGATGGCTTAGAAACTACTGGTCCTGGGTCCCTTCTCTGATCTGAATGTTGCCAAGAAACATGGTTGCTGAACAGCCTCAAAACCAGGGCACAAACACAACTCTCTGCAGGCACAATGAAATCCAAACCAAGGAAAATATGGGCCCAGAAAAACCTAAAAAACCTCCGAGTAACAAACTAAGACACCCAACCAGCCTGAAATCCAAACAAATGGACCAGCCCTGTTCCCAGCTCAGCCACAGCAGTCCATGCTGCCACAAAAGGGCTCTCAGCACTTTCACATAATTCACCACTCTGGCCTCAAAATGCTGTGGTAGCGTGGGCTGATGGTTACCAGTTCCCTCTTCACTTACAGAAGACATTGCTCTCCCCACTCCTCAGACTCACACGTGTGAATGGTCAAGACCATCTGACCAAGGCAAAATATTCTGGTACCAGGAGATAATACATTGAGTCTTGTTACTTCCAGGAGCAGTAACAAGCATAGCGTAGGGACTAGAGTTTCCAAGGAGGAAAACATTCACCTGGTGGTAAGAGGACTCTCCTCAGACTTTGAGCTGCCTGACCACTGCTTGGAAAATTGGCTGGACCACCCCAGATGGACTGCAGGAGCCCCTTCATCTGCTTATCATGTCCACTGGCAAAACTCTCCCTCCCTCCCTGTTTTCAGGCTATGCAGAGAAATCCCTCCATGCTCAGTGAGAAAGCCAGAGCTGGGCTATGCTTCATTCTCTTTCAAGCTTACCTGCATTTTTAGACTGTAATTAGCTGTAGTCATTTTATTCCCCTAGAGTCACAGGGTGATGTGGGGACTTGGCTGCCTTTAGGGCTCACCCATCCTGGGAATGTGTTCTGCTGGCAATGCCTTCTCCTCCCAGTCCCTCTCTCCCTCTGCACCTTAAACCTCTGGTACTCATCCATGGAGGTATCAATAAAATTAAATGAAATGCAACGAAGTTGGACCAGAAACAAATGGGACATTGTTATCTAGAAACTGTAGACTGTTGAGTTCAGAGATCACAGACTGTGCAAAGACCTGAATGCCATGTCCCAGGTACAGAGACCAATGGAGGAATCTACTGGACAGAGCATCCCAAAGACTCTCTATTTCTATAGAGAGACTGCATTGCAGAACTAAATTAAAGTTTATTAATAAGCCCCATTAAATTCATCCCAGTTCAATGGTACAGCAGGGAAGGGAGGCAAAGCAAGGCCAGATGAACCCACTGGAGAACAGCAGGTGGGCATGGCACCCTCATGCTGACTGCAGGGTGCTGATGGAAATAACTGTTGTTTTTCCCCTGCCTTCTGCTAAACCTATTACTGTAACTCATCCCCCTGTTTCCTTTCACCGGCTGCTCCGTCTGAGTGAGGGGGCAAGGAAGGAGCTGCAATTTCACTTTGCTGCTGGGTTGTTCCTGGCAGGGTTACAAAGAGCTGCAGGTCTGAAGACCAGCAGCCTCAGCCCACCACCTCAGAGAGGACAAGAGCTCAGACAAGACAGGAAACAGCAATAAACTCCCGGCAGCATCTCCTCCTCCCCGATCCCAGTGGACCAGAGAAAGTCACGCACCAGAGCTTGCAGGCACGGCTTCCTGGAAACTGGAGGCTCCAGAAGAAGGGAAGGAAAGGCCACTTTGCCTTCCACTGTAAAACTCATTTAGCTCCAACCCCCACACCAGCCAGGCTGTGCAGATGAATCAGCAGCCACAGCACAATTACAAGGCACCAATACACAGCTATGGCTGTGTGCCACCAACCAGCCCCACAGAGCTTCCCAGGTGCTAAAACTCAGGAATGGTTCTCCAGCTGCTTCCCATAACATTCCCACTGATGGCAAGGGTTCCTATGTGCCTGGAGTCTCACTTAAAGCTCTGAGCCAACAGGACAGTCTCAGTGGGCTCAGTTCAGTGTCCTTCAAGAACCTAATAATCCCCTGGAGCAATCCTGAAAGGAAACTTCTCCACATGGAGAACTCTTAGCACCAATTAATACTCCTCATGGCACTTTTTTTTTTCTTTTTAGAAAAAGAGGGTCAGGTTTCTCAAGCATCTTCTCTAGTGTATCAGACAGCATCCCTCTGGATCCAGTGATGGGAAGAAGTGAGGTGGGGAGCACAAGGGTTCAGCAAGGGTGTGAGGCAAAGTGGAGAGCCTGGGAGGCAGGTTGAGAACAAACACAAAGATTTTGTTCTTCAACAATATGTAAGTGAACTGTTAAACTATTTACTGCAGGATGCTGGGGACACTGAAAGTCTGCATGGTCTTACAGGGTCATAATTCAGGCAAGAAATGTTAATTAAGTCATTAATTATAAAACCAGGTAAACCCTAAAGGCTAGAACAGTGATGAAGAAGAGTTGTTACAGGCTTGCTTGGCTTTAAACTCTTTTCTAAGGCATGTTTGGTGGCTGCTAGGCCAGGAAGGGCCCTGAGCTGCAGGTGGCCCTGAGGCTGCCATGTAGAAAAGCCCACCTTGCAGCGGGACTCACGAGAGGAAGGTGCCCCAACATGTGGCTCAGGGACCTCAGCACCATCCCTGATGCCCCACAGCCCTGGCCTCAGTGAGCTCATGGAATAGGTGAAGGACAGTGGAACACTAACAGAAGGAAAATAACTCCAGCTGCTGCAAAACCACACAGGAGCCACATCAAGATGAGATGGATCTGAGGTCAGCATTCCCAGAAAACATCTCCCGCATAAAAAAACCCTCTCTTAGTAAAGAAAAAATTCCTTCTGGAATACAGTAAGGTTACCAAAATAGCTATCAGGAGGTAGTTCATCTTCTAAGTATTCAGCAAGCTTGGAGATATTAGAAAAATTTATGCAGGCAAGAGAGACTGAGAAATGGGGGTACAACAGAGCTCCTGTTTGGGAGAACTGATGTTTAGCAAACGCTCCAGTGAGCTCTGAATGGAGCCCCTGTCCCCACACTCCAGTGCCAGGGCTGCCCCTGTGTTTAACCACTGGAGAATCAGCCAAGCTGAGCCCTCAGGCTCAGAAACCTGCTCTGTTAGCACAGAAAACCAAGTGCTCTGCCCATGCAACTGGCACAAAGCGTATTTTTGCAGAATGGATTCAACCCCTCTGATATTTCTGTCTGTTGTCATCTAGGAAAGATAGTTCTCAGCAGAAAGGGAAGGAGATGGCTATTTTGGAGCTGAGATCCTGGTGAATCTGCACGTAGGCATCAGGAGAACTGTGAAACAAACAGTTCAGTACACAAGCTGTAATTTGTCTGGATAGCAGGGCACGACCCAAAAGCCACAAGCCAGCAAGTATCCAAACCAAAAGCCATCAATGCATGGATCTCTAGTTGACCAGCAAAAGCTCCTGGAATGGCTTCCTCCATGGGGCAGTCACTCCATCCTGGAGTAGGGACCTGAGCCTCCTCTTCTTCTAGTTCATGCCCCTATTACTCCCCAAACACCACACAAAGGTGACAAGGAAAACTTTTGCTCCTGGCACAGCTCAACTACAAGGAAAGGTAAGCACACAAAAAGCTACAGGGAAGCAGGAAGAAAAGAGATTTGCTTAAGGAAGATACTGGCTACAAGTCTGCACTTCCAATTTATGGAAATGAGGGAAAGGAACAGATTTTCTCCCTGTTTTAATGATGGAAATATGCTTTTGTCAATCATCCTCTTCTGACACTTTGGACCAAACACAAATCTTTTACCCACAATGGCTGTCAGTACTATGGTCCTAAGCAGGACCTTTCATAGAATCACAAAATGGTTTGGGTTGGAAGGGACCTTAAGGATCATCTCATTCCAACCCTCTGCCATGGGCAGGGACACCTTCCACTAGACCAGGTTGCTCCAAGCCCCATCCAACCTGGCCTTGAACACTTCCAGGGACGGGGCAGCCACAGCTTCTCTGGGCAACCTGTGCCAGGGCCTCACCACCCTCACAGGAAAAAACTTCTTCCTAATATCCAATCTAAACCTACTCTCTGTCAGTTTGAAGCCATTCCCCCTTGTCCTGTCATTCCAGGCCCTTGTAAATAGTCTCTCTCCATCTTTCCTGTAGGCTCCCTTCAGGTACTGGGAGGCCACAATTAGGTCAGCCTGAAGCCTTCCTTCTCTTTTCCAGGCTGAACAAACACAGTTCTCTCAGCCTTTCCTCATAGGAGAGGTGCTCCATCCCTCTAAACATCTTGGTGGTTTCCTCTGGACTAGCTCCAACAGATCGATGTCCTTCCCCGTACGAGAGACAAGTTGGCCCAGTCAGATCACATCAGGCCTGAGACTCCTTTTAGCCCAGTTCTCCCTTCCCTGATTTATTTGGGCTGGTGCCTGCCCGGATTCCCTGTCAGTCTCCATGTGGGAAGCAATCTCCTACTGTGACTGCCAGTGCCACCCCCACATCACTGCACAGCACCAGGGCTTCGAGGGGTTACTGACAAAGTGAGGCTGCTGCAGGAATAACCTCATTAGCAGCACACCCTTTCCTCATCTGGTCAGCTCTCACCTCATTTCCAGGCACCTTCCAGCCCGGATGGCACAGGCAGCCCCCGGCACTGAGAGCCCTTTGCTGATTCAGCAGCAGCTGGGATTCAGCTGAACCCTGGGTCCTGCCCATCCCCTGCTCCCTCCAGTGATGCTTTCCCTGGCAGGGAGGAGCAGGGTTACTCCCTCTGCACTTGGTCCTCCACCCCAGCAAAGAAAACATACACAGCAGCAGAGCTGAACTGCCCTTGAAACGCCTCAAAATCCTCTCCCTCCAGCCACGGGCTGTTTGGCAGAAAGAGCAGGAAGGCATGTTATGGATGTGAGCTCAGAGGATACCCAGGCATACAGAAAGGAAGAAAATAGTTTTTAAAAGCTGTGCCTGTGCCCCCACTGGAAAAAAAAAAAAGGGTTCACAATCCAAAAGGTTCAAACCAGTAACTTTAAGTGTCTTATACCTGATGGGCTGCTCAACTACCAAAAAGAAAATAATGAAAGATGCTTTAAATTCGAGAGGTTTCTCCTGTCACCAGCCTCTGGGAAGCTCCTCCAAGACGGCTCCTTCCCCACCAAATCCCACTTGTAACTGTGGGGAATGGTTAAATAACTACTCAGGAATATTAATAACTTATTAATAACTACTATTGTATTGTTTACTACAGAGTTAACCTGGGCTCCCTCATGTTGCACAGCCGAAATTCAGCTGGCGAGGAGAGTGAGCAGCTGAATGCCTTGACTCAGCAGTGGCTTTGTGCCCAGCCATTCAGACTTCCCCAGCCTTATTCCAGAAACTCTCTGCTGCGGTTAAAAACAGCTTCAAATTGAAAAAGGGCGGGTGGGAGGTAAGGGGGGTATGCACAGCAACTTCCCACCTCAACAGCCGGACATCCTGCTGTTGGTCAGACCTGCTGAGATATGTGGGGAGCAGGAATTTGATGACTCCTCTTCTTTGAAAATATAGGGATTCCATCCAACACTGAGGAGAAAAATCCCACATCCCCCCAGACTGCAACTTTCTGGAGATTTCTTTTTCCATAACCATTTCTCTTCTCTTTCTTCCCCTGCCCCCTTTGCATTGCTCAGTAGAGTCAGCTCTTCCAAATTTCTTCCAAATTCAGCCTCACTGACAAACCACTGGGCAGAAGCTGTTGAGTTATCCCAGTCCAGAGCTTGCTGGACAGGGATCCACATCACAAAAGCCACCAGTTGTCACTGCCAGTGGAAAAACTGCAATCTCTGTCTGCTTTCCTGTTTGAAGTGGTCTGTCCGGGCAGGAGTACACAGGAAAGTTGGGGATGAGGAAAGAGGGGATAGAGGAAGGGCTTCACTTCCCTCTTCCACCCTCCAACTGCTGGAGACTCCTGTCTCAACTCCACTTTTGGCTGTAATGTCCCACACAACTAGTAGTGATGGTGGAAGAAGGAGGCACAAAGTCAGTATTTGACCCTTTCCCTCTCCACAGGACAGGCTGGAGCTTGCAGAGCAGGCAAGAGATTGAGAAGGGCTAAGGAACTCAGCTTACAGGGATGGGATCCAGCAGTGACCTGTTTGTGTTGGTGCTCCCAACACCAGCACAGGGACACTGAAGGGAGCTGCACTGCAGGAAAGCAGAGAGCCCTGGCTTGGCCCAGAGAGAGCTCCAGTGCTGGGGAAAGCAGACACCACAGGGGCCTGGAGACAAATGCATGGGCTGTCCAACCTCCTCTTTCCTTTCCCAGACACTGCCAGATCCAAGGACTAAATTCACCCTTTGCAGCTAAATCAGAGCTCCACAGACTGCAGTCAGCTGTGGCCCCTGAAAGGGGTTTGACATCCTGGGGTGATGCAAGTCAAGGGGACCCTCACCTGCATCCCAGACAAAACAGCATTCAAAGGCACATCCATCAGCACTCAAAGGCACATCCCCTTCAGTGCCACCAGCTGCCACTCTTGTGGGCATGCTGGGACCAGAGGTGTCAACCAGGGAAGCCAAGGGAGAGGACAGAGAGCAAAGGCTCCCACCCATGGAGCCCTGAGAGTGGCTGCTTGGCTTGGCACCGAGCGTGCTGACCAGTCCTTTTACCCTCCCTCATTCCCGCCTTTCAACCACCCAACATAAAAATCTTCCCTTTTTTTTTTTTTTTTCCCCACTCCGTTCATGGCCTGGCTCCCTTTCAAATTCCCGGAGAAAAGTATTTATCTGCTGGATGAATGATGACATCCGGCCAAACCCCAGACACGCCATCACGTCTGATCCAGCCCAGCCGTCTATCACAGCTCCCATCTCGTTACTGGTAACCTGGCGACCTGCCAGCACTCGGGGCTCAGGAACAGGCTCCCACCAATCTCTCCAGAGGAGAGAGAGTCAAGGACTTTTATTAATTAGCATTTTGTATTGTAGCTAATAAATACCCCTCTGGCATTCAGAATGGGATGGGGAACACAATAGAGATGTCCTTGAGATGCTGTAGCGTTTTGCTGCTGGAAGCAGACAGAAAAGAGCCACCCAGTAAGTCCTTCTGTGTGCTGCAAGCTTGCCTGCCCTCCCTGGAGAGGAGCAGACAAGGGGGAGGCATGACTACCACTGGATTCAGTGGTGCATCACCTGCTCGCCCACCAAGAACTGCAAAGGCTGAACACTCACACAACACAGAGTAGTTCTGCACCCAGGAGCTGCCAAGTGGTGCTATAGGATGCTGTGGGATGTCCCTGAGGATGGATCCCACAACACAAACATGTGCTTGGGATTTGGTTTCGGGCTGGTGCATCTGGCTCCCCTTGTTTCTGAGACCAAACCAGGGAGATGATGAGGGACATGGCTACAGCTTCAAACACAGCCAGGCACAGAGCTGCACCACTCTGGGGCTGCTGCTCAGCAGCCATACATCTCCCTCCACATTGGAATATGCTCCTTGTTCTGGCCACAGCCCACACCCTGCCTGGTTTCTGGCTCAGCCTATTAGACAAAATAAAGGTGAGGAAAGTGGGTGCAAAACTGAAGCAGCCCTTAATTCCACTGTGGATGAAGGTGCCTCAGCTACAAGCAGGTTCCAAAGCTGACTCCTATTGCAAAGCAGCTCACCACCCTCACTCAGGGCTCAAAGACCCATGCACAGGCAGCACCCCACATCCCAAAACAGCCCCAGGGGCTGTTAACCCCCATGATACCCTCCCCCCCGATGTCCTTGGCAAACTCATCTTTCTCCTGTGTCTCTCGCTTGTCCCTGAGGTGACGCCTTCCCTGAGGGATGACCAATGGGGTGGAAGGTTAAGTGGTCAGCAATGGCCGGGCAGGATGGATGACGGCGTCAGCTGACAGCAAGCAATTAGTTAATGGGCTCTGGGGCCCTCAGACCAATCTCATCAGTGACCACGAGCTGCAGGAGGAATGATGACAGGCCAGGCAAAAAGTAACAGGAGCCAAAGGAGGAAAGCAGGGGTGGGGGAAGGGGAAATTGTGAGAAGGAACAAAAATAATCAAAAACCCAGAGAGAAGATACAGTCCACACAAGCATGATACTTAGCTGGAGACCTGACAGGCTCAGTCGCTTCTCAGAAGACAAAAACAAAATGCCTTTATCTACCTCCACACCCTTCCAATACAGAGTGCTGTCAAATCAATTTACTGCCTTTTCTCTCACAATTAATCAGGCCTCCTCCATTGCTCAAGCCCTGGTAGAGCCATGCACCGTGTCACATGCAGCATAAAAAGAGAGCAGCATAGCAGGAGATGGAGGCGGCTGCTCAGATTTATGCTGCTTGTGATTAGTAAGAGATGGGTGGCTCCTGGCCAAAGCAGCTCATAGTCACAAGACTTATAACCACACAGAGTTGCGTAAGGGACGCAAAATTCCCTGCAAATGTTCCTTGGTTTGCATGGAAAGGCTCCGGAGCGTTGATATGGATGGGGCTCCTGGACCTGGCTAAGGGAAAGAGCCCTTCAAACAGGGCAGAGATCCTTAGTAACCATGTGAAATGAGGCTTTTCAGATTGACCATGTTTCTGAAACAGGTACTTGCGGGTAGGAAGTGGCTCAGGAGGAGACCAGCACTTCATGGGGTCCCAGAGAAGTGTTTCCACTTCCCCACTGGAGAAGGCTAAGACAGGAGTTGTCTGATTGGTCAGAGGTGTCCACCTTGAGCTGCACAGCCCATGCTCCCTCTCCAAGAAAGTCTCCTAATCCCAGATCTGTGACTTGTGGGGGAATAGTTGATGAACGTCAGACTCACAGATATCAACAAGTTCAAGGCAGTTTGTGTTTCCTCACCATCCCAGAGGTAGCAGCTGCCCAACCAACTTACTCTTTGGGGGGTGTCAAGTCATCAGGTCGCGTCTCAAAGAATTGGAGAACCTCCTCACACTGGGAGATGTAGGGAGGCAGCTGGATCAGAGCCTGAGGAGGAAACAGAGACAACAGTGATGGGAAGCATCAAGGTTGTGCAAGAGGCTGGGTGAGGACAGGCCCTCGGAGCACAGGGGCCAGGGACATGGCATCCAGCTTGGCATTCACATGGTTCCTGCACACGGGAGCACAGAGCCAGGCTGGGGAGAGCTACAGCAAACACACACCAAAGTGGAGCAAGACCCAGGGAGCCCCCCCAGTTACACTCACCACACGCAAGACTAAAGGAGAATAATCAGAGACTGCTCAGGCCCTGCCTAGCCCAGCTCCAGCCTTTTGGGCAGATGTTCCCTTGCAGGGTAAGAGCCACAGGGATGTCCATCCTGGCATCCAGCCTTCTGACCGTGGCAGAGCTCAGTTTCCCAGCCATGCTGGGGGCATGGAGCTGTTATCCTTGGGAAAGGCTGGGCAGTTTACATGTGGCAAACTCCCAGTGCCATCAGCCCTGACCAGTACATCCCAAAAATGCTCCGCTGGGCAATGGCAGCTTGGGAAGAGGCAGGGAGAGAAGAACAGGAGGCAAAAGCACGGACACCAGCTCATCAGGGCAAGGGCTGGAAGGCCACTATGCTGCTGTGGAATGGCAGGAGATACAAACTGCCTCTACTTTTCTCCTTTCCCTCTGAGGAAGCCTGTTGCAAAAAAGATTCAATAGTGGGACTTGCAGAATGAAAGTGGGTCTGGCTGGGGGGGCTGGGGGCAGAGGCTGGGGCAGCAATATTTGCCTTGGCCAGAGCTCTTGCAGGTCCTTTCCATGGGCTGCAATGAGAGCTTTGCAGGATGGTAGCTGCCTGGCAGAGAGCCCTGCCTGCCCTCTGCTTGTGCAAGGGAATGGAGTCACAGATGATGGCAACTGCAATAAGTAAAAGAACCCGATGCAATTAAAATAGGGACCATTTGAAATCAGGGAGCAGTGCTGCAGCCCAAACTGGAGCAGATGTTTAACCAATTTTCTGTATAATTCCCACTCCCCTCTACGTGCTGTCACAGCAGTCTCGTGACAGCAGTGTGGGCAACCAAACCTCCACTCATTGCTGCATTGGAGACAAAGCCACATCTGCAAAGCCCCAGGGTTACCACACAGATCAGATGTGGCTACATATTGACCTAACTGCTGGCCCCTAAAAGCCCTTCCAGCCATTCAGCAGACAGTCACTCACTGCCAGCACAGCAGACAGTCAGACCACTAATCATGGGCCAGATGCGAACAAGATCATGTGAGAGACAGGAGAGAGAAAACTACTCACTCCACGGCTTTTGGGTCCAGGGAAGGGCTATTCAAAGATCAAGTTTTGCATGGATGCCATTCCCATGTGGTATCGCTCGCCATTCCCACATGGTACCACTCCCCAGTTCCAGCATCCCATGATCTATGCAATTCTCCCATGCCAAAATCACTCCGATTTTGTGGCCTAGAGAAGGCTCCATGTCCTCTGAAAGCAGGGGATTATCACAGAAAACACCTTGTGCTGGAAGGAGGAAAGACAAGACCCCATAGCTTGTTTCCCAGGACATTCTGAAGGAAGCCCACCCCGAGCTGACTCTGCTGGTACAGTGGTGGCTGAGTCAAGCAGGCCACCCTGCAATCCAGCTGGCCATGGTCTACAGCAGCTATGGCCACTAAATCAGTGTCACAAATAGCATGATGTCTGTCCCACCTCTGGCTCTGCCACCCAAAGGAGTGAACTATGGAGGGCCATCAGAACATGGCTTCAGTCCATGGTGTTGGAGGCACAGCAAGTCACCTCACCCACACTGTTGCCTGCAAGCCTGAGGAGAGAGGCTACTGACCAAAGACAGAAAATCCTTGTTGCATCGAAATCCATTTTCCAGGGAGTGAGAAAAGATTATTCTCTGGCAGTGACATTTTTAGTGGTCCACCCTGTCTCTTTGGGGTAGAGCACCACAGCATTGCAGCTCCTTCCTCAACTCTCCAATAACACTTTCTCAAAATCCTTGAGACAGAAGGAAGGCAGTTCCCACACCAGGAAAAAGACCAATAGATGTAGAACACAAAGAGAACAAACCAGAGAAATGGGACAGACCCTCAGTCCCCCTCCTTGTTATTCCTATGGTTGTTTGAAGTCTCATTTAGCAAATGACTGCTTTTACCAGTTGCTCTGATTCTTTTGCTGCTTTTCCTGCACCTTATCTTAAATTGCACAACTTTTAGTATGGTGGGACCTGAAACAGAGCCCTCCAGCAAAAACACTGCCTTGGGAATCAATGGTTCTCTCCCTTGCTCCTTTTCCCTGCTTCTACCCCAGATTTCACCCACCTGTCCAGGGCTCTCGCAGGGAACAAAGACACTCTACTTCCCTGGCAGCAGATGGCAACAAAGCAAAAATTTCTTCTGTGGGAACATGTTCTCAACATAAGCACCTGAGCCTCAACTCTCCCTCAGCAGGGCTAAAGCTGGAGGAGACATTTTGCATTTCTGTTCTGTGCCACCACCCTCCAAGCAAGAGCAACATCCACCTCCAATGACAGACATGGCAGCAAGGGACTGGGACACTGCCCCTGCGATCTGCAGCATGACGTGCCCAAGCAGGGACATCTTCCTGCTCCTGATAATTCCTTGCTCATTCTGCATCTCTGCAGCCTTTCCTTGGTCCCACACCCACCCTCAACTCAGCTGCTTTACGGTTAAGCAGCAGCAACTGGAAGGCCACGGCGAGCACAGTATTCCTTGGTAATGCATTAACAGGAGGAGGAGAGCACAGCTCCCTAAGTGGGTCATATAACATCAGCCATTATGTTCCAGTTGTTAAGTCAAATGGATTCATTATATTTTATGCCATTAATGGCATCGTTCTGAAAGAGTCAGCAGCAGCATCTTATCACTTAGGGACTTTTTCTTCCCAAAAATTAAATTTACGGTTGTGCGCGTCTCTATGCAGCTGACACATTTCAGTGACTCACAAGACAAGGGGCTGATCATGCCTGGATGGAATCAAGCAGTTACTTGCACCATCAGCTTCCCCCCCGACAGCTCCAAGCACACCTTGTACATCTCCATCACTCCGCTCTCACCTGCTCTCCTGGCCTGCAGTGTTTTTTCATCTGCAGCCCCACTGCAGAGCTGTCAAGATGCATTTACTAATTCACCTTTATCCTTGTACTTGTTATTCCAGCCACGAAATCCATTCCATAGGTCTGGCCAAGTCCCAAAACCCACAGCCTCTCCCACCATGCAAAGTCCCAGGACACAGTCACTTCCACACCTCCTGTGTCTAAGGAATGCAATGGATATTTCACCATTTTCTCATCTCCTCCCTTAGGTTTTGCAGTCTTTGTATATGTTTTCAACAGCATTCAGACTGGATTTTGGAGGTACCAGTCCTACCTTCAGGCCATTTCATAGCTGCTGCAAGTACTAATGTCCTTCTTCAGCATGATGAGATCTGGCATACTTTATTTGTGGAAAAATAATTTTTTATGGACTTTGGTATTTTGTTTCCCCCCACCAAAAAAAAATGCCCTAAAATCACAATTTCCCTTAAATTTAAGTCTAGTTTTATATTCTTTAAGAGTATGGAACAAATCGTCTCAGTCTCATCTCTGTTGGCTTCCAATAATTTTCTTCAGGTACAACTCATCTCACTCCTGCGTAAATAACTGGTTTATGTAACCAGTAACAGGAGTTTACATCCCAGTTTGGAACCATCCCACCAAGAAAGTGCTGTCTTCTACATAAAACAGGAGGTATGTTCCCAACAGATGGGAAAGGCTCCCTGAGGAGCTGAGTCCTACAAGCCTAGTCCTGCGCACAAGAATTTCGCTCCAAACCGCCTGTACCAGACAGGACACAGCCAGGTCCTTTCCAGCCCATCTGGAAAGCTGGTTCTGGTTTATACCAGACAAATACCAACACATCTTAGGAAAGGAGAAGAGAAAGGGAAAGCCCAGCAGCGTGTGCAAGCCCTCTGCATTTCATGAGGAGTGAAAAGTGAATGTTTTCATGTGGGTTTTCATCAAAGGAAGGGTTTGATAGCAGTGGATAACCCACACTCCCTGTTCTCCCAGCACTGGCACAACATTATATAGTATCAGTCAATCAGGATCGAGCTCGATCAGGTTGGGTTCATCTTTGGTGGATATAAGAAACCTGCCCTTACCTTGCAATATTCATCAATAGGTATCAGGCGCTTGACTGCAACATCACGGATGTGACTCCGGCGGAAGAGGATCTTCCCTGAAATAGGAGAGATGGAGAGAGAAGAGCAGGTCAGCACAACACCCATGCACAACTCTATTGAATCACTCTGTCAGGACCTATTTCCTGTGTGTCCTCTTCTTGACAAAAGCACCAGAGCTCAAAAAAAAAAGCCTATTCCCTCCCATAGATTAAACACCTTGTCAGAATAAAGCACATTTAAAGTGGCAAGCATGTTCAAGGAGAGAGAGGAGGAAACAATTACCAGCAAACTGCATCCCCATGGTCTCTTGCCAGTGTGGTGATGATGGAGGAGTAGCCCCCATCCAAGCACATGCCTGATACCTCACAGCTTGCTGGCGTGCAAGTACTGGGAGGACAATATTCCTGGCAAATGACATCCCTGCAGCTACCAGTGCAGGTGGGACCCTTGCTGAAGGCTCCCAGCTTGCTCAGGGCATCCAGGTCTAGTGTGGGCAGCAGCCAAACCAGAGGGTTTCTCTCTGTGTCACTCCTGTGACAAACTGGTCGTCAAAGCCACTGTGTCGGGACTGCAGCTCTGAGTCAGACCTATAGAATTTTCCTTCCTGTCTGGGGTTTATTTTTGTTCTCCATTAATGGGATCCTCTTGCCACTCTGTTTCCTTCCCTCTGGCTTGTGGTAGGGCCTCTTGCCTTTGAAGTCTAATGAGTCCTAAATGCTTCAAGCTGCTCTCAGAGGGAACAGATTCTCAGGCATTTAAGGAGACAAAAGCCATTAGCAGACAGTGAAACAGATACAGGTAGAGACTCGTGATCAGAAGGCTTGGTATGTGGTAGGATTTCAGACCACTTCCCAGAGCACCAGGAACTGGCACTGCTTTGCAACACAATCACCTGGAAAACTCCTTTTTGGGGAGATGGGTGGTAATGGAGTCCCCTCAAGTTCTTCCTGACAGTTCTCCAATATCACAGGAAACTCTCATCTCTTTTTGTCCCTGCTTGGGTTTCCAATCCCACCCCTGAATGCAGGGAAAGCAACGTGCCCATCCATGCAACCCCTTCATGCATCAAAGAGGTCACCAAGGGGCAAACCAGAACCCAAACTCCCATCATAACCAAATACCAGCACACCCTCTTTGCAAGCAACATGAGAACAGGGAAAAGCACTCTGGAGAGTCACACCATGGCTTCAGCCCTTACTGTGAGCCTTCACAGGAGCTGTGGCATTGCTCAAGCCAGAAGCTGGATCTTACCAAGCTGCCCAAGAACAGGACATGGGAAAATGGCCACATGCTTATCGCAATTTTAAATCCAAGGCTGGGTGACCCTCCTCTGCTTCTCCCTGACTTGGCCAGGATCTGAACCACGCATGACTTGTGCAGCCTGCCAATGCATTTTTTAAGCAGAGACGAACTAAGCCAACCCAACTTCAGCTGGCAAAGAAAACGAACAAGAACTTTATGGAGGAGCCAAGTCTCCTGCTAGGCTCAGTTAATGCAGAATGCCTTTGAAACTAGACTGTCCAAGGGAGCACACAGCAAACCTACTCAGTGCTAGGTCTATCCTTGCCCTCCAGTGACAGGCATGGGGTCAGACCAACTTATACCAGAAGGATTGCTCCTCATTTATGTCCTGTTGACAGCGAGGGGCTGAGACATTCATGGCGGGAAATGCTCTGTTCTGAAGTGCATTCCTTCTCAAAGCCTGCGAGAGCCAAGTCTGGCGGTTCTTATGATACAGTGAAAAAAATCACCCCTCTATTCAATCTGTCTTTTAGATTTTGAGGGTGAATAGCCTGGGAACACAGAATTTGTCTGGAAAGACTGGGAACAACAACCAGGTCAGAGCTCCATTCATTGCCCTTAGCAATTATTTTCCATCAGACAAGCAAATGATCAACAGTTTTCTCTTTCCATCAGCAGTCACAGCATATTTGCTGCAGAGGATTCTATTTGAATGATGATTTTAAAAAAGATGAATGGATCACACTAGTTCTGTTGGCAGTAGTAAGGAATAGCTGTTTTGGTTTTATGTCTGCCAAAATGAAATCACTGATGGGTGGGTATGTTATAAATGTCTGAAAAAATAAGTTCTGGGTGTGGGAATATTTAAATGTTTAACAAACATATGCTAGTGAATAATAATAATAAAAATAATATAGGTTTGGGGAATAAATACATCACCACAACTGAAGTGATCTTAAATTAGCCCAGGCATGGAGCATATGAACCAGCAGGAAATCCAGCTCCTCTCTTCATTTGCTCTCAATCTAGTATTTTTCAACAAGGAAGTTTATTTTCTAACAAAAAGCTGATTTTAATCAAAATGCCTAATTAACATAATTGCAGACCCTTCAATGCTGCCAAATACAGCTGTATAAATCCTCAACTTGAAAGGCAAGAGAGCACAGGAAACCACTTCCCTCCTGGAAGGGAAAGATGGGCAACTTGCTGGGTCAGTGAGATGCAACATTTTCCTGGGCATGTTTTCCTTAGACCATACCTAAAAATGGGAATAACAGTGCTGTCCACCAGGGCTTTTCACATAGCCAAGGACTATATAACACAAGAGAAACACATTGCATTATTCATTTGGTCTCTGCAACACTTAGCACTGTAGCTCCAGAAGTAGCTGTGGCTGCCCCAACCCTGGAAGTGTTCAAGGCCAGGTTGGATGGAGCTCTGAGCAACATGGTCTAATGGAAAGTGTCCCTGACCATGGCAAGAGGTCGGAATGAGATGATCTTTAAGGTCCCTTCCAACCCAAATCATTCTGTCATTCCATGTTTCTAACATCCTCAGAGACTCACTTTCCTCCTAACAGCCTCCCAGCAGTGCTCCTGCCTCAACCTCAACATCAGCACGAGGAATACCAAGGGGAAGACATGTGAGGGGAGGCAACTCTGCACATCCTGCTGATAGTGGAGCTTTCCATCAGCCTGAAAGGTCAGTGCTGCTGCAGACTCCACTTCACCAGCTTCTCACTCTTGTCACAAATCCAGGACTCAGAGATTATTAGATTTTTTTTTTTACATACATAATGTTATGCATGAGCAATCAGAGCAGTGAGTCTCCTCCAGCCCTGCTAGCACAAGAAAGTCATTGCAAAGGAAGTGTGGTAAAATACACTGTCCTTTATACACACAAACAAAGCTGTGAGTGGACTGAACATTTATCACCTGGGAATGTGTCAAGCAAGTTGATTTTGGAAACAGAGGACTGAGATAAGGCACTAATACAGAATGGTTGCCCTGGCACATCTCCCTGTGCAAACACCCAGACTCCAGGACATTATGCCTGCTTTTGCTGGATCTTAAAAACCTGTTTATACCTACAAAGAAAAAGAGACGCTCCGCTAGAAATATTCTGTCTGACCATGAAAACTCCTCTGGTGCCAGAAAGGTTCCATTCTCCCAGGACTGGAGGAACCAAACTCCTCTATGGCTAATCAGAGCAAACAGTGCTGAAGCAGCTCTAAAGGGGGGGAGGGGGTTGCAAAGAAATGTAGTGTGGCCCCTTCTGCCCCAGCCCTTCATCAGGACTGAAAAGTGCCAGGAAAGCCTGGGGAAAGGACTGATAAGGAATTTGTGTCTCCAGCAGTATGAAAGCAGGCAGGCCACAGGAGGGGTTAATCTCTCCAAACAAACAAACAGGGAAACAGGGCTCTGCAAATTATTCCCTCCTGTGGGAATTCTTCATGAAGAGCTGAAGTTATACTGGGGAGCAAGGAGCCAAAAAACACAAGGCAGAGGGACTTCAACAAGGAAAATGGTGGAGACCTCTCTTGAGCCAAAGGCTGTTACTGGATCTCCAGCAAGCTGGAGGGGCAGAGAACCTGAAACACATCACCCTGCTCACCATGGCTGTGAACCCAGCCAGATATTTCAAGAGTGGAAAACCAGCTGTGCCTCTTGCTTTACCCTGAAGGACTCCCCCCCTCTGCCCCCGCCCCACTGCCTCGGAAAGAATTCACTTCTCTGCACCTTTCAAATCACATCCAGATTTTCCCTGGCACAGGTTCCAAACTCACTTCAAAAAAAGGCAGCCCCAAATGTACACATAATTAATCCCAGCCCATGGAGCAGCCAGCTACGTGGGCTATTCCTGGGATGGGGGATCAGGCAGTGTTTCCAGGAGTCCTACCCTTACATCTGTTTGGTCAAGTCCTGCACAGGGGTTGCAAGACAGCCTGGGACTGTCCACCCAACCATGCTACAGGAGAGATGTCCATCTTACTAGAGCAGAAAGTAGTAATTAGGATGCCATCTCCAGCTCAGATGAAGATGGAACAGGACTGGGGCAAGTCAGGCACCATAGCTAGAAAACAGATGAGCTGTCCTCCACCTCCTTCACAGGGCCTTTGTGGGGAGCTATGAGCATCCCCACAGCTGTTCTGGGAAAAAAGCCCCAAAGTTTGTGGGTGGCACTGATGCCCATATCGAGCAGGCTGGTGGGCTGGGAAAGGAGTAGAAAGGAGGTATAATTCTTCTTTCTAAAATGATCTCACCAAACCCCCCTTTCTCTTCCTCCCTTCTTGGGAGTTCACTATTGTCTGTAGCTAAAGCTTCCTAAAAAGCAATTTTACAGCCAAGGTTAGCTCAGCCTCAGGCAACCCCTCCTTGCCGAGGCTCACGTTTCCAGTGAAGCAGACTGGCCAGGATCTGCTCCAGGCCAGTGGGGCTGTACAGAGTTTGGAAGGCTCCACTCTCCTTATAAAAGCTGTTTCCTGAAAGATCTGGCACGGCCCTTACACAGCAGGCCCAACTGAGCTCATTTGTTTTCTTAGTTCATTCTTTCCTGGGGTCTCCATACCGTCATCTCCCAGCCAACAAGTGTGTAACCCTTGGTGTGGACTCCTGCGGGCGAGGACATTCCCCAGCTGGGCAGTGACAGGTCTCTGCTCTCCCACCAGCTGTTCCCAACTCTGCTCCAGGGAGCAGAGTCGATGCCATGCAAGGGCTGGGTGCTGCCAGAGCTGTTCCATGGAGCCATCCCAGCACCACATGAAGCTGAGCAGGCTGTGCCAGTGGCTCAGAGCCAGCTGAAGGATCCAAAAGTCCACTTCAAATTCCCCTTTGTGGCAGCAGAGCTTTTCAGGCACAGTGTAGGAGCACTGGCAGGCAATAGCAGATCCCACCAAGCTGAGCTACGGGATGAGTGTGGTGCCACCACCCAGCAAGGGACAAGCCCTGGTCCCAAACTTCAAGTGTAATTGATCTACTCCACTTCAGAGGACCCACCTTTATGACTCCACTTCAGAAGACCTGAGTAGGCTGAAGGACTTGCACTTACAAAAGCCTCTTCTGAATACTATCAAAGATCTACTTCAAAAGACCAAAGTCTGTAGAAATTTCCCATAAGTTGAACCCTCAAAGCAGGCATTAACAAAACGAAGTAACAAAAAGCAAACAGAGTTCCTGTGGGCTGGGTGTTGTAACTATGGAGTAATCATGGAACACTCTTCCCATTCCAGGAAACCAGCCTGACAGACAAACCCAGATGGCACCTTGTCAGGTTGTGGTGGTGACCCAGGGTTTAGGGGGCTTCAGGGTTTGCTAAGGAAGCCAGAGCTGTTCTAGAGGCACAGGGTCACAGGAGACATTTTTGAGAACTGCAGTGGCCACAATGTCTAATGTTGCTCTACAACAGACTTCTCAGAAAGCAGCGTACTTGCAGTAAACACTGGAGCCAAATCTCCCCTGGTAATGAAATTCAGATGCTAAAAATGTTGCTCAAAATGGGACTGGGAGCAAACTACAGTACTAACAGAAGCTGAACACAATCAAACCCCAGCAAGTCTAAGCACACTAGAACCACATTTTGCAGAGAAACAGACCCAGGCTGTTGTCACTGAGCTTACCTGGACAGCACCTCTAGGCTGAGAGAGACAAAGTTTGGGTTCAGCTGTAAGTAGCAAAACTTGTCATCCCAAACTGGGAAGGTAAAGAGCTGCTTGATAGAGGAAATGCTCTAATATATCCAGCAACTATTAAAAGGGCCTTACTCCCAAGTAAAGTCCTCTTTCATAAGCAGATAGAGCTTGCAGGCCATCTCACTAGGGAGGTTATGGCTCACTGTCCTGCTCCAGGAAAAGCCACCAGCTCCTGATCACTCCATAATGAGCAGCAAAGGCAGGAGGGCAAAGGTGACATAACTGCCACTTCTAATACCATAACTTCCCTCAAGCAAGAGGACTTCTGAAGTTGTCCCATGAGGACAGGCAAGGTGCAAGATTTGCAGTGGCCACCTCCTACTTGGAGGTGGGACAGCATCCCATGCTGGAATCTTCACACCACACCACCCTTTATCCTGTGCTGGCACCTCAAAGCACTCGTGGTAAAGCTGCAGGTACCAGCTGCCAGGCATCAATAGTCTCCCGAGCCATCACAAGCCACAGCAAAAATGAAATGCCAAGAAATATTTCTGGGAGAAGCATGGACTAGCAGTTTTCCAAGTCAACATGTGACTCCCTCTGAAATGATATTATTTAAGCCTGTTGCAGAAAGGGAACAAAAGCAAAAGGGCAAATATCTCTGCAGAGGACACACACAAATGCACACGCTTCTCTAGAAGAAGGTCATCATAACTCCCCAAAACTGCTTGCTTACACAAGAGCCAGGCTTTCTTTTCCAGCAACTTCAATCCCCTTTTTCCTCCAGTGGAAATCCCAGTGACATGTTTCCTAGCAAAGGGAAACTATTTCAACACCAAGAAGGAGAAACAAGAATTGACGAGCGTGCTGCAAGGAGCACTGCTCCGACCAGGCTTCCCAAGCCGTGGCCTTCTGAAAATAGCAGCATTTTGGTGGGAATTTTCTTCAAGTGCAGCACAGCCAAAGCATATATCCAATTTTTCCAAGTTATGCCCTTTGCCAATTTGGCTTCCATTTTCCCTTGCTGGCAAGAGTACTTGTACAGCAAGGGCTTTTCTGTGGTATTCACATCAGGTGTGCTTTGCTTTTGCTGATGTTACAATGCCACAACAAGCTAGAATCAGAAACTCTTCTATGGGAAACCCAGACAAGATTCTCTTATTTAAAAAGGGGTGTAAATTATTTTCTTCACACCAGTCAGAGAAAAGCAAAGTTCACAAATGCCTTTACGTTTCTAGAAGAGCCAGGAGGCAAAGTACAGCACAAAGGGCTGCACTAAACAGACCTGACAGTCACTGGAAGTGATTATGGCACTGTGACATTTCTAAATATGCTCATTAGCTACTTGGGGGTAGGGGTAAGACAACTCTGTGGTCAAAGCCATTAGCTATGGGTGCATGAAAAACTCCCCTCAGGCTGGTTATTTTCACAAGGCATATTAGGGTTCTTCTCATTCCCTATAGCAGCAGCCACCAGCAATCCCACACACCACAAAGTGCCACGGCCCATTGCATCTGCTCAGCTGCACGTTGGGCTGACAGGGCACACGTCATGCCACAGAAATCCTGTCTTTGAGCAATCAGCCCCAAACATCACAGGAGGAAGCCAAGGCTGTCAATTGGCTTGAATTCCATTGTTATTTCCTTCTCTCTGGATGGCTCTTTGAGTTACACGGGACAGGAAAAACAGTGTATGAGTAGCTCCTGGGGAGCCTCACACCATCCTCAGCCCTGTGCCGTGGTAGAAGCTGTGCTAGGGGGGTTGCTTAGTTGAGGTCTTCCACTAGTGACTTCTGGAGGGAAAGAGAAATACTGAGGAGTTTAATACAGATGTTTTAATGGACACAGTGCAGGCCAAGAACTTGCTATTGCTCAGATGGTTCCTGCCATGGGAAAAAGCTCCTGCCATGCCAAAACCAACATGGTTTTTGCTGGAGCAAAACCACTCTCCTACCTGGCAGAAAGGGGATGATCCTTTGCTTGGGGTCCTTCTGCCCTCCTTCCATCGGAAACTTGTCCAGCATTTGCATCTAGAAAAGGAAATGAAAGACAGGTTAGCAGCAGCCACAAATGAGCCTGAGGAGGACCTGCCTCCCCCAGGCACTGCAGGCTCCCAGGGCAGCGCTCCTTCCCCAGCCTCCCTGGCAAGCCAAGATCACCTGCTCTTCCATCAATCCATGACAATACAGGACACCACATCCCTGATACCCCATAAAACACCTGTGTTGCGTTATGGTGGAGAGGTGCCTCTGGCTCTGCTCTGCCTGGGGGGAAGAGCTTGGGAAAGCTGGAGACAGGCGAGGGGCGAGGAAAACAAGTCGCACATCTGACTGCTGTTAAGCAACGCAATCCCTGAGTCACTGGAAGCTTTCCCCGCCTCTGTTTGAACTCGAGCTGAGGATCTCTCGCCCCCGGAGCACTGTGAGCCTCCAAGGCACGAACGGTGCAAGCTGTGTTTTCTCCCATTAGCACGTGCCTGGGCTGACCCTCTGGCCAGATCTGTTCCCAACCATGTGATCCCACCAAACCCATCCAGAACTTCAGCCCAGATCATCTCCATTTCCTTTTACTTGACAGAAAGTGCCTCTTGCAGGAGCTGCTCAGAGTGGGGACCCTCTCATTGCAGCCCCCCTGCCCTGCTCCAGCCCAGCCCAGTGCCACCAGTAGCACCCCAGCCAGACCAGAGCCCACACCAGGGCCTGTGTGGGTTGGCACCATTATGTCTGTCAGCCACAAGCTCTCTCTCTCTTCTCTTGCTGGAGGGAGGAAAAGAGGTTGTGAGGTGTCTGGAGAACCCTCCAGCACGTACAGGAAGAGGAGAAGGTGGGGAAGTGGCAAGGCAGGGGCTCGGTCCCATGGATCCCACACAGCCTGGCTGCCACATCACGCAGCTCTGGAGGAGGCAGCAGCAAATACCAGTTCACCAGTTCTCCTACGCATGAGCCTGTGGGAAGAACAGCTAAAACACTCACTCCAAAGAAAACAAGCCCAGCACTGGCTGTAAGCACTGCAGGCAGTTTGGGATAGCAGACACAGGAGCACACATCTGCAGAAACGCAGCCTGTGGCTGATGGTTCTTCTGTAGTGCTACACACACACACAAAAGCACGAAACTGCGACCAGAAAATATCAGCTCCAGACCTGAGAGATGCCCCAGAGACAAGGAAAGTCTCCAGAAAGCTGGTAGATCTCCAGGTTTTGAGGTCCCCTGTGTCTTTTCTGGCCTGTCTTACTCCTGTTGACTTTGCAGGATGGGGACTACAGCACAGGTTGTTGCACTGGTCTTGCCCAGAAAAGCCAAGGGAAGGAGGCCCAGCTCTGGAAAAGGGATGGGAAAAGGGTAAAGGTGCAGCAACTCCACCAGGCCTGGGGAGGGATACACAGAGAGGCATCAGGAGATGGTCTGCAGACTCCAGTACCAAGGCAGGTTTACTGGGAGAACACCCTCCTCCCCAGCCGTGGCAGGGAAACACAGTCCCCACCAGGCAAAAACTGTGGAAGGGAGGTGGTTGGCATGGAGAGATCCCACAAATCTTCTTTGTGGGAGGGTTTCCATCCAAACTCCAAACAACACTGCTTACATCACATTCCCAGAAGGGGCCATGCAAGATCCTGGGGAGATGGGCAGACAAGAGGCAGACAGACACACAGCCCTCTAGAGCAGTGCTTTCCCTGCTGAGCACACGAGAGCACAGAGAGGCCAAGTCTTGCTCTCAACAATGCACTCAGCCAGGTTGGGAAGAAAAATTAAAGGGAAAGAACCTCAAACAATAATTCCATTGTTTCTACCCTTCCAGGACTATTTTTAAATATTTGTGACAGACAAGAAAATAGCAAAAAAAGATTGGAGTGGATGTAGTTTAAAGCATTTTGGTCTGCTTTTATTACGTGGGAAGTTGTTATATCACACTCTTCAATGATCCCTTGGCAAAAGGGAGGGGGATCACAGGCTGCCAGACTGTGGCTCCCAGATCCAGGACTGGGGCAGGGAAGTCCAAGTGATATATCCAGTACACAGCCAGGCTCCCCACAACAGAACGTCAGGACAGCCCATGTTTATCCACACTTATCTCCACTACCAATTTATCTTATCAATTAGCTGTTTTTCTTATTAACCCAGGAATGTCTGGGCAGTGAGTGTGTCTGGAGTGAGCTGGAGGTCTGTGCACACTGTGGGAGCCCACTGTCCCCATCCCGAGCTGTCCATTAACAGGGCAGGCGATAACACCGCTAGGGATGGGGAGCCTTTGAAAAGCAGCTTTGTGTCAACAGCCAACACGTTGGCAGACAGCTCCTTCATCAACAGGAAACTCGTAAGATAATATCCTAATTGAATCAATTAAGAGTGCTGCAGGCTGCAGGGGATCCCAGGGAGAGGGGAATGGACACGCTCAGCAGTATTCCCGGGAAGCAGAGGGCTTTGCCCAAATCAGAGCTGATGGTGCAGTTGCCAGAGGGCTACACCATGCAGATGGCATAAACCCAGAGATATGTCTGCTGAAGGAGCAGGGCCCCAGGTCTAACAGCCTGCAAGCAGGCCATATCATTTCCCAGATGGAATAACCTTGGAGAAATTGCTGCCAAAAAATCACAACCTCAAGTCAAGTGCCAGTAGGTAATAAGGTATGTCATCACTTTGCTTCTTCTCTGCTTTCCACAATACAGTGGAAGAGTTTCCCTCTACAATATAGAGGTTACAGGAAAAAAAAAAAAGGTTTTCATTTAAATCTGGTTTAAAGTAAAATGTCAGGGCAAAATGGTGAACACAGAGGTCCTGATTCTCCCAAGAACAACGAACCAGAAGGGCACAGAATTACTCTTCAGCAAGTCCTGGGCAGCAGGGGGACTGGAGGATTTGCTTTTGCGAAGTTGCTCTAAAGCCCAGGTTCTCCATCACTGACCATCAGGGCTTGTGTGGCACATACCAGGGCTATGGAAGAGGAAGCCAGTCTGTGCCAGCTTCTGCAGGGGATGGTGGCTCACATCCCTGAACAAGTTATACTGCCACAGGCTGGGGGGTGATGAAATATCCATGCAAGGAGAACAAACTCTTTCATTCTTGCACTACTCCAGGAGCTGATGTCAGAGCCAGGCCATGAGCCACAGTCGCAGGCATGGGGTGAAGGAAGTTCCCCCCTCTTATCAAGAGGATTTTGTATTAAGACAAGAGGTAATGGGCAGGAACTGATGCCCAGGAAGTTCCTTATGAACATGAGGAAGAGCTTCTTTACTGTGCAATGACGGAGCACTGGAACAGATTGTCCAGAGAGGGTGTGGAGTCTCCCTCACTGGGGATATTCCAGAACCATCTGGACACAGTCCTGTGCCATGTGCTCTGGGATGACCCTGCTTGAGCAGGAGGGTGGGACCAAATGAGCCCCTGTGGTCCCTTCCAACCTGACCCATCCTGTGATTCCGGGATTTGCTCTGCCTGCTTGACAGAGGTTCAGTGTAAAACCACATTCCCCTTTGTGGTCTAGCAAGAGAGAGCTGACCTAATCCATGCCTCCAGCAGACATGCCTGTTATCCAGAGCAGAGAAGCCAGCTTTTGACATCACCCGAAGGGAAAAAAAATTAAAAAGAGTTCAACAAAAAGCTTCATAGTCTGGTCGAGTGCGGTGGCAGAATCACAAGAGACTCTTTGTGAGAGCAACAGCATCCCTGCTGAGAGAAGGCAGCAGCTTGCCATGGGGAAAAGATGAGTCTGAGCCAAGCCTGCTCTCATCCCACACTCCCAAACTCCCCATCAGCCCCATCCCTCATGAGCTGGGGAATGCCACAGGCAGCCAGGCACACCACGTGTCCCGACGTCCCTGTGGCGGTGAACTTCAGATGAGGACATTCCCATGCACTGCTCACCCTGACTTCCACGTGCTCAGCTGGCCATTAGCCACGTCTCTTCTTACAGGAAGAAGAGTCCTCCTCCAAATGTGATTCACCAAAGGACAACACCTTACTGATCCTCAGATGCAGTGGGAAAGGGACGCAGGTCCAGCGATCGCCTGCCATGATGGGAGCACCCGTCCCCACGGGACATGATGAAGGACACAGTTGCATGCTGAGAACCAGAGACTTTGTAAACGTGTTCCTGCAGATCAAAGCACTCTTGAGCCCTGGAATCAACTGGTTTAGGAAATCTCTGCCAAGAAGATAGTCTGGGGAAGAGAACGACATCTGGCAGCAGCTCACAGGCTACTGATGTTTCGTCTTTTGTGATCCTATGAGAGGCACCTTCCCTGCATCTTTAAGGACTGCCCGTGAAAAAAAAGGGGGTGAAAAATACAACCACCCAGAAGACAGAAGGACTAACACAGAGCAAGCTCAGCTCCCAAGCAGAGCTCAGGAGGTCAGTCCCAGGGAAGGGCTCCAGGGTTGCAGCACCACGTAACAGCTGTTCCGTGGCCAAGGAGAGTTGGGTGTTCACAGACAGGAATGGGAGCTGAAGGGCAGAACAACCAAGCAGTGTGACGAATTCAAGTGCATTTTACACATTACAAGGCAGAGGCAAAGCTGGTCTCCTCAGCACTAGGAAATGGCATCACAGAGGCTGGATTGTGAAAACCTGATGGAAAACTTTAAGCATCGCTCAGCAATAGACAAAAAAAGAATTAACTGAGGTCAGAGAAAAAAAAGGGCCACACAAATTGTCAGCAGCTGCCACTGCAAGAGAAATTTCCTATTAAATCACAGGAAGCATTAGAGAGACACTGGTGCCTCTGAAGAGCTCCCTGGCACAGGGAGCAGCGGGCACAGGACTGGGCCAGGACGGAGCTCTGTGCTCATGCTGCCCCCCAGGTACCCTCAGGACCAAGCCACAGCCAGGTCTGTGTTACCCCAGCAGGTGCTGGCCCATAACCACATGGATCAAACTCAGGGATGTGGGTTTCCCTGCACGTGGGGGCTCGGAGGATGTGGCAGCTTCGCATGCCCAGGTTTGGTCCAAGTGCAATAGTCCTCCAAAAGCAACCGGGCAAAAAGCTTCCACTGCCCAGGGCAGGATATGTTTCCATCCTGAGCGCCCAGTATTTCATAGAATCACAGAATGGTTTGGGTTGGAAGGGACCTTAAAGATCATCTCATTCCAACCCCGTGCCATGAGCAGGGATGGGGTGCTGAGCAACGTGATCTAGTGGAAGGTGTCCCTGCTCATGGCAGGGTGGTGGAATGAGATGATCTTTAAAGTCCCTTCCAATCCAAATCATTCTGTGATTTTATGATTCTATGATTTTTGGAAGGCCAAAACAACTCCTGTCTGCTTTCCCTCCTTTTGTAAGCCTCTAAAGAATATATTTGGGAGAGACTAAGGAGAGAGTGTAGTTTTAAAAAAAGAAAACCTCGTATTTGGAGAAGAGCGCTGAGTGATCTCCATTTACACAGCCCCCTCACAGAGCTGCTGATCCCTCTGTCTGCTTTTTGGGTGTTTAAAATATATTGCTTTTTCCATTCAGTCCATTGGTACCAAGTCCTGGAAGTCACCATTCTTGTTACAGTACTTTACTAATCCATTTTCCACTTAATTCCTGGTCATTGCAGCCTCTAGATGGCATTTGGGTAGGCAGGTCCCAGGCTGCAGAGATGAGCACAGAAAGTGGCAGCACTCCATGTGGGCACCAGCAACAGAGCATTAACACCCTCAAAGCACCAACCCTGCATCCATGATTCACCACACTGACCCAGCTGTGGGAAGTGACTCCTGCCGGTAGAACGTGCTTGGGAACAGAGCAGGAATACCCGGGGGTGATGCCGGTCTGCGCCACTTCCTCTTCCCCATCCCATCCATGGGAACATTCCTCCAGCACATCTGGGGCTGTGTCACACAGGAAGTACCCCTGGAAGGAGCATGGGAGCAGGGAAGAGCTGGCACAGCCCACTGCCAAAGACCACAGAACCACCACCACAACTGTCACCAGTGCTCTCATTGCTGCAGGGAAGGCTGCACAGGCAATCTGTGTTCACCCACATCCTCCTCTCTAGCATCCCAAAGCAGACATGCTTGGAAGAGCAGGAAGTCATAAAATTCAGTTTCTGTTGTGGAAATGGAAACAACAGTGGAGAAAAACCAACACATTTGCCCTATTTCATGTGTTGAGCAGCCGGGGCGGAGCAGGGGGCAGGGCTGTGCTCACATACTCCAACCAGAGTTAGTGTCACACCTGACATGGTGCTTCACACCAACTGCCAACCCCCAGTCAAGCGTTTCAGCAATGGGTCACAGAGCAGCTCCATGCACATACCACCCTACTCTGAGCTGCACACTTGCCAGAACCTCAGGATGACCTGCCCCAGCTCCTCCCCCAAATAGCTCATAATCTGATTTCTGTTTGACCCCTCCCTTCACAAAAACCTTCCCCACTCAAGATGAGGGGAAGCAGAGCAGTGCACATTCCTTCTCTGAAATTAATGCAAAATCTTCAATCTGTGGCAGGCCCGAACATGATGAGACAAAGGAGGAGGCAGCATCTGAGCTACAGGTAGGGCTGCAAAACTACAGGCCAGCCCCTTGGGAGAGCACTGTTGGTCAGCAACACCAGCCTCGTGACCCTCTTCTTGCATCAGACTTCTTGCTAACCCTCTATTTTCCCTGCTGTTCCTTCCCTAAACACAAACCCCGTTTTCCAAATGAGCACAGTCAGCAGAAAAGCCAATATGGAGAGTTTTTGTCTCCACACAAGGGAGGATTTCATTCCACTTGGGCTCATGGTGGTGTCATCAAGAGCAGCTCCACAGCAGCTGGGACCATTACACAAGTGGAAAAAGAGGTCCTGCAGCTCCCTGAGGCATAACTGCTCAAAACCAGGGTCTCCATATGAAGATAGATACACCTTAGTCCTCAGCATGACCATGCTCATTTGTGCCCTCTCCCAGCTGACAATAAAACTCTCTGTCTAGTAGAGACAGGAGCTGATGGAGCTCTGGAGCCCTGGAGCCTCACAGATCAGTCCAGCTCCTGTGTGAACCCACCAGCATCCTCACCACACCTGCACCACCCATCCTTGTATTCCTTCATTTCCAGAAAGAGTGGGATTGAAAGACGCCAAGCTCAGAAATGCCCAAGAGCTCTAGCTTGGGCAGGAAGCCTCTGCAAATACTGCATTCCCACTGTGGGGAAGTGCTGGGGCAGGAGCTGGGCACTGCCACCACCCACATGACAGCAGGACAGGACTGGGAGCACTTCTGGGTTCAGACAGTCCCTGCCAGAAGGCCAGAGCTCACCAAGAAACTCCACTTATTGCAAACCCAGACTGCTAAGTGCTGTCTGGTGGAGGAGACCGGCGCCCACGGCTTACAGAGGAGTTAATGCACTTACCAGGGAGGGTTGAGCAGTGCCAAGCAGCTGGGGAATGGGGAGCCCTGCAGGGAGCCCCCGGGACTGCATAAAGCACATGCAGCACAACTCCAGGGGAAATGCCATCCCAGCCCGGGATTTTCACCCTCTGCCAGGGCCCGGAGCCAGCAAACACAGAGGCACCGTGGAGGAACCCCAGCAGCAGGCAAAGTGCAGCAACCCTGCTGCTTTCTGTGCATTTAAACACGAGAATGCAGAGTTCACACAAAATTCAGCCCAAACTGCCTACCTGGAACTGCACCTGCCTTTTTAGGATCCAACGAGGACCAAGCAATGCCTAAGTTTTCCAGTACAAAACCACTAAGGAGCATGAGCCCTGGCAGCACCTTTGAGAGCTCTTCTCAAAGTGTCATCTCACCACAGAGACACAAAGAGAGAAAACGTGGAAAACCTCTGGCCAAATGCACTGACTGGCAAAAAAACACCCCAGTTTTGGGGCTTAAAGCAGCCACCTGTTGGTACGTGGAAAGCAGTTGACCCCTGAATGGAAAACTTGGAGCTCCTGGGAACTTTCCAAGGGGATTTTTTTATTTCCTGGAGCGAGGAGGAGAACTGGAAAATGCTGATTTGCCAAGAAGAAAGTCAGCAGATGAGTATCCATTACAATCAATGTTTCAATTTGAAACACTAAAACCTAACTGCTAATATTAAAAGGCTTTTTTTTTAATGTTTTAAGTGACTCATCAAGGGGAAAGCCTTTTAAAGAAAATTAATAGTGAAAAACCAAGAGAACTTTAGCCTGCAGCACAAGACAGGGACAGGTCTCACCTCCATCCTCCTCCTCATTCTTGGCTCTCCAGGAGCCACTTCAAGCTTGTAGAGCTGTTTATCTACCAACCTGGGGAGAGGGATCAGTCCCAGAAGGGTCTCAAACCTCTTTGCATCCAAACCACTCTCTGAGGGAGGTATTTCTCAAAGTCTGCTACAACAAAATATCTTCTTCCTCTCCAAAAAGGTCAAGTACCAGATCATGGTTGATGCTAAATGATCGGCTTGCAGAGGAAAATGGGAGTGCAAGGAATTCTCCATAAGGTGCACAACAGCACCTTTTGTATTGAAAAATACCTGCTTTGGCTAAGGTAATATGGTATCAGCACTGAAAAATGACATACAAATGAAAGCTGCTTCTTGCCCAAACCCTAAATGTTCTATCAAAGGTAGTATTAAAACAATAAATTCACCTCCCTTAATTATACCTCCCAAATCTCCAAGATCTAATTTCCACATTGCCAGGTAAAGACAGCCATAAACATCATTTATAATTCACTACTCAGTGACTCACCCCTACTGCAAAGGCCTCGAGATATGGTACCAGTAAGGCAGAAAGGCTCAGGGAAGGGGAATTATGACAGGGAAAATGCTGGCTGTCCTACTGCCCCCAGAGACTATTTTCCCCATAGGTTACTGCACACACTGCAATCCCAGGTAACAAGAGAACACAGAAGTTACCACAGAAGAGGGTGTAGAGCAGCACCCCATATCCCAGGGATGTGTGGGAGCCACGAGGCAATGGGAAGATGAGCAGAAGTGGTGCCACGAATACAACAGCACTGCAACACCCCCGTGGCAGTGGAGGAGCAAAGCCTCAGCCACTGGCAGGAAAACCATGGAATCAGCATGGCACCACAGAGCGGACAGGCTGGCTGCCAGAGCCCTGCTGCATCCACCCACTGGCATCAGGTCCCTCTCCAGTTTCTGGCTAACAAGGTCCCCCTCCCTGCTGCCTGGAAGCCCTGAGTCACGGAGGAAGGGCAGATCCTGCACACCCAGCCTTGCTCACCCACATGGTCTCCACCAGTCCAGCCGATGGAGCGGCCTCTGCAGCTGGCACAGACCTGCCTTCCTCGTCCCTGCCACAGGGCGCCTGCCACACACCCAGGAAAATTCTGTGCTGGATCCCAGTGATGGGAATCTGGAGACAGACAAGCCTCAGGGCAGAGAGCATGTAGGAGAAGGGCAAAAAACATGCAGGAAAGTAAGAAAAAAGAAGCATCACTCGGATGGAGCAGAGTACTGGGAAGGGCGAGGAAGTGGTTAAATCCTTCACTTGTGCCCAGGCCCATCAGGACCCCAGGAGATCACTGCAGAGGTTCACACCTTGCTTTGCCAGGGGACTCCAAGACTGCAAGACATCCTCCAGCGAAAGCACTTCCAACAGGCAGTGCTGGAGCAGTGATTTACAGCACTGTGGTAGACCTGTGACAGCCTGATGTAATCCACTGAAAGGCATGGAAAAGAGTGAGAAATCAGGACTGCAGAAAAACACGTCGTCTCTTCAGCTTTATCACCTTCCTCTACAAGGACAGGCCCAGAACCACCATCTCCCAGCTCTTATTTCCATCTTCCACTCACCATAAAACTGCTTCCACTTTTTGATGCCCATGATATGTGGGTGGTGCACGCTACTGTCTGTACTATATCATATAGATTTAGCAAAATAAACAGGTCCTAACCATTTTACTAAAAATCCACTACTCTGAGATGCAGCACTCCTTTACACTGATTTACTGCTATCCATCCTCTGCTTCTCCCCAGGCAGCATCAATCAGCTTGAAAGTGGTTCATTTTGGATCCAGGGCTGCTGCCATATAATATAAATTGCAGGTCTTTCCACCAGAAAAGTGGGCTGTGTTAGATTGATTAAAAGCAGGTGGAGACACTGGGTCTTGCATCAGCCCAGACCCACAAAACCTCACCAAAAACCCCAGTCACAGACAGGCCCCTGCAGCAGGGCCCTGGGCACCTCCCCAGAGACAGACCCCGTGGGCAGTGGGGAGGAGAGGGACCAGCAGTGAGGTCCTGCCCTCCTGGGATCCTGCTCAGCCCTCCCAGGAGTGAGGCAGCTGAATTTCCAGAGTTTTTTCAATAAGTAGCTGGGGAGTGGAAGGGCATCAGCTCACCCCTGACTCAGGGAGAGGGGTGTAACCCTCACCTCACGTTACAGCACAACCTTTAAACACTGCATTATCGAAAGACTCACCAAATAAAACAACACTGGATTGTCAGCAAGAGACCATAGCTCCATCCCCAAGGGATGGAACTTTTATCCTCCCCATCTCTCATCCTGCAATGCTTCTCCTGAGATGTACTTCCCCTGGGGCTCGGAAGCAAAGGCTGTGAATGCTGTCTCCTCCAGCTGCTCTGCCAAGTTTCCGGAGGGAAGGAGACCAGGGGTGCCAACAGGGATGAATGAACAGAGAACAGGCTCAGGAGCCAGCCCTCCTTTGCCATCGGTCCATCATGGCAGCGCCAGGTGATGTGTCTGGGAACAAGGGACACCCTGATGGGAGCAGGTGGAGATGGGCTCAAAGTGGGAGTGTGTGGAGCTGCACGCTTGGAGAAAAAGGGAAGGGCAATGAGCTTGGAATAAACCAAGAGCCACTGAGTGCTGTTCTCAGCAGCTGCTCAAGAAAGGCTTTAGCTACGAGAACTGAAAATTATTTCTCCTGCTGATGCGCACGCCCCAGGTGTACTCTGGCCTGGGAACCCTCCTCCAGCACCGACTCTCAGGGAGGACAAGCTGCCGATTCCCAGGGGCAGGCACAGCTTTCGGCAGCCCTGCTCTCCCGCCAGGCATGGAATTCAAAGCGAGTCAGGGTGCCAGCCCGAGCCAATTATAACTCAGTGACCTGCCTCGGCACTAGCACGCACGGGAACGCGCCGACTCCTGCTGCCAAATGCTGGAAAGCTATAAATGGGAGACATTTGGAAAGAGAAAACATTGAGGAGCCAACTTTTAACTAGGCTGAAGTGCATTGGCCTGTACATGTTCTTTGTGAAGGGAGAGAGGAGGAGAATGATGATCTTAGATGCACTGCTGGAAAAATACTGGGGGTTTCTTATACAGACAGAGGTACTCCTTATTTAATGGAAAGTGTTTCTCCTTGAGTCCCATTATGGAAATTCACTATTTCTACACTTCTGCTATGGTGTTTAGGCTGCTGGCTCTCAGTGCAGTCTGGGCACAGAGGAAGAAGCAGTTGCTAGTGCTTTGTAGCAGAAACCTCACCATAGGAAGCTGTGGGTTTTTCCTTGTCCTTGGTCACGCAAGGGCCTGTCTTTTGTGATCCAGCTGCCTAAGAGTGAGATCCTGGTGATTTATTTTTGTGGCGGGGTGAAACCACGGAGTACATTGCACACGCAACTGCACAGAATTCTGCTGAACTCCACAAACCCTGGAGAAAAAAGAAATCCCCAGAGTGTTGAAATAAGATTCCTGTTACGAAATAGCAATTGAAAGAGCCCTGTTTACAATCCCTGGACACAAAAAGGCATCCATCTCCTGAAGCAGCAGCCTGGCAGAGCTGCCTTAGGGCTTTTCCATCAAAGAGGCCGCCCAGACCAGGCAGCACCCAGGAGAAGGGTGAAATCCAAGGAGTGCCTTGGCTGGTGTTCCCACCTGAAGGAGCCTTGTGCTGTTTGGGACACACTATTCAGCAAGCCTGCCCCTTGTTTTCCACATCTGAATTAAGATAACACACACTTCACCTTTGGGAACTGTGTGCCCTGCCAGAAGCCCAGGTTAAAGAGCAGATGAGGAGGAGGAGGAGAAGGTGAAGCACAGGCAGAGGAAAGCAAGTACAGCGCTCACAGTACTGGAAGAAATGCAAGAGGTTCATTTTCATTTTTCAAGAGTCCAACAGCCTGAAACAAGCTGATGAGAACAATTCATCTTTTTGTGCCAGCTACAGTCATCTGAGCCAATTTTAATGTGTTGTTTTATTTAAAAACAGTCTGAATCACTAAGATACAGACTTTCCCCCCACTCCCTGCCTTTGCCTGGCGCCTCACACAACAGGTGAGGAACCCCCTCCAGGAGGCCTAATCTGTCTTCCACATCGAGACAGCAGGCACAGACCACTGCCTTTTGCCAGTTTTCTCACAGAAGTAGGCACCACGTCAACAGACAATTTATTTTTTGGTGTTACACACAAAGCTGTTGGCCTGAGGGCTGCATGACTCTGTCCAAGATGACATGGCTCCAGGTGGGTCAAAGCTGAAAGCTTCCAGCTAAGAACCTGAAGGATTTGTTAAACATATGGACAATTTGGGAAACACACTCAATGCACAGGCAGACTGGAGTGGGAGAGAGAGCCAAAGTAAATTTTAATGTTGCTTTAAATCCTCAGTTTTTCTGTCCCTGAATCACACTGCAAGCGCCCTTACTCCAGCCTATGTCAAGTGTCCAACCCTGGGCTCAAAATTAAACCTCTGTGCAGAGAAGCAGCCACAGAGCATCACCTGCTCCTACAGCCTTCAGCTGGGACAAGGACCGAAGGAAATGTTTCTGACTGCAAGGGGAAAAGCCCTGGGGTAACCTGTCCTCAAGAAGGGCACCCTTGAAACATGACAGGATGGAAAACAAGACAGGAATGGAAAGAGCCAGGCTGGTCAAGAAGTCATAAGTCATATGAGGAGCGGCTGAGGGAGCTGGGGATGTTCAGCTCACTCAATAAAGGAGGTTCAGGGGAGACTTCACTCTCTACAGCTGCCTGAAAGGAGGCTGTAGCCAGGTGGGGGCTGAGCTCTGCTACCAACCAACCAGCGACAGGACAAGAGGAAATGGATTCAAGCTGTGCCAGGGGAAGTTAAGGTCGGACATCAGGAAGAATTCCTTCATGGAAAGGGCTGTTGGGCATTGGAAGGGGCTGCCCAGGGATGTGGTGGAGTCCCCATTGCTGGAGGTGTTCAAGAATGAGTGGATGCGGCACTCAGTGCTCTGGTCTGGTTGACAAGGTGGGGATCAGTCACAGGTTGGACTTGATGGTCTTGGAGGTCTTTTCCAACCTCAATGATTCTGAGAAGGTGGCTGCAGCTGAAAGGCAGAGATGACAAGGACATGGAGCAGGGCTCCTGCCCAGGGACGGCACAGGGGGCTGGTAATATCAGGAAAGGTATAAAAGGGTTGGGTTTGGATGTAAGGATGTTTTAGGACTGTATCAAGACACCAGCGGCTCTTGGTCACATGAATACTTGAAATGACTACCATCGTGGCTGATGAGCTCATAATTACAGAGTGGGGAAAAAATGTTTCTTTTTGGGGGTTTCCATAAAAAAACACGAAAGACAAGCCAGAATCTGTTCTCTAACCAACAGGATCCTTCCAAGAAACTTGTTAACCTCCTGCTGAGTGATGCATCCAACGTGATCCAATGGAGCCCTGCAGTCACTGCACAGCTCTTCCCCTGCCAGCATGGCTGGAAGCATCTCTCAGGCACACCAGACCCTGGTCCTTTATCTCTGTCCACCAGAGAAGCCACTCAGATGTCTGATCACCAACTTCCATGCCAGCAAACACTCCCAGCATACCTGCCAGCCCCAATTAGTGTCCTGAATACAACTGGCATCCTTGCAAGCATCAATCTTACTACCTTTATTTCTTAGGAACAGCATCCATCTGCTCCCAATAGCTCACATCTGGCATAGTGAGTGTTATTCAAGAGCCTCAATCCTATTTGAAGGAAATTATTCCTCCAGCCAAGAGATTCATGCAGAACTGAGTTTGGTGTTTGCAGTTACAAATTTACTACAAATCATACAGTTACACGCGGTTGCAAGCTTTAGAATTACAATTTTATCTTTCTTAATCCCTAAAAAGTTGCCCTCATGTAAATTGCCACATGATGGAAAACACAGAGAAAACAAGGAGGAGAGGCAGAAGGAACCTGAGGACAGAGGATCTACACAGGAAAAATGCTCCTGAGCACTGCCCAGGTCACTAAGAGCTTTCTTCTGCAATGAGTAGTGAGTAGGAGATAGAGTTGATCCTTGGTTTCATCATTCTTTTCCCAATTTCACCACCTGATATGGTACATTGAGCCTCCCTGGGGTGACCCCAGAGCAGAAAAGGGCACAATTCCCAAGGGACGAGAGCCATCACTTCATATGCTTAAAACACTGGCCTGGGACTAGGAGGAAGCAGCAGCTTGTACCTCGTGCTGGGATACAAGAGATCAGTTGGGGAAGAAGTGCTGGTCACCAGCCCTTAAAGAGAAGGTGACAACCTCCTGCGTGACAGTGAATGGCCCTTGGTGTGGTCAGTGGAATGGAAACAGGTAATTAGGCAGAAAGAGGATGTTTTACCAGCCTTGGAAGGGAAATGCAGGGTGGTGCTTGGAAAGGCTGCTGCAGCAATGAGATGTAAATCTGGACTTCTGCAGGAGAGAGCCAGGTTTGGGCTTGGGCACCAAAGGGAAGAGCTCTGCAAATCCACAGTACTTGGGCCAAACCTTGAATGCTCCCAGCTGGTAACAGCACAGCCTTTGTGGCATTGCTGTGACCAGCAAGGTGGCTTTAGACATTCCCCATTTCAGCAGGGGGAACACAACTGGTCTGACACCTCTGCGTCCAGACAGATGCAGGAAGGATTTTTTCATGGGAAGGGTTGTCAGGCATTGGAATGGGCTGCCCAGGGAGTCAGAAGTCACCGTTCCCTGAAGGTGTTCAAGGAACAACTGGACGTGGCACTCAGTGCTCTGGTCTGGTTGACAAGGTGATGATCGGTCAAATGTTGGACTCGATCTTGGAGGTCTTTTCCAAACTAAATGATTCCATGGAGTCAGAGATCAGTAAACTCCAGGCTTCACTCCTGTTTTGGCTCAGCAGACGGTTTGTTTTGAGTGTCATTCCTGCCTGGCTGGGGAGGGAAGGACACTGCCCTCCGGCTGCAGTGGGAGCCGGCGAGGCTGTCAGTATTAAGCGTGCACGTGTTTTACTTGGCCCTACTCCTAAAATAATTGTTTGGCCACAATGGAAGGTGACAAGCAAATCAGCTGTGGCCCCACAGGGAATATCAGGAGAAAATCCCCAACCACTCACACGTCTGTGGCTGTGCTGCTCTGAACTGCAGCATCACATCAGCCCAGGGTCAGCCCCCACCAGCCCTCACTCCTGTGCCATCAAGTTCTCCTTTTGGATCAAATGGCTTCCATCTCACTGACAAGGAAGAGTCAGTGAGAGCAAAAGAGGGTGCACCAACCTTCACCTGAATGTGGCCAGAGCTGCTCTTTAAAAAGCAAAACCCTGCTCAGCTTCTGACAGGAGCATGAAAAGCTCAGCCAGAATCACTGGGAACATTGATATTAAATTAACAAATATCTCTACCCAAACATGCATGTACTGCAATTGCTCAAGGCTGTAAGGATGAATAAATTTGGATGGATTTTCACTGGATAACATGAAAGACAGATTCTTGACACAGAAATCACCTGCGACTCAAGTTTCCAATTCTTCCTCCAACGCACCAAAAGATCATCAGACCTGGACCCGGGAAAAATATTTTCCCCTCTTACTGTTTTCAGAAGCAGCTGAACCATTTTAGTCAATCAGGGTTTTCTGCGGGGGTTTTGTGGATTTTTTTCCTTTTAATAACCAGAGGCATGAATAATTTCCAGCATGGAAAATTTCTGCCTAAAGAGCTAAAACTGGCATAGAATCATCCAACAGTCACACAATAAAGCCCTCCAGCAATGGCAACAGTCAGTGCTACCAAGCCTACCTAGAGCATTTTTTTCCACTGTGCTAGGAGGATCTGTTTCACTCCTCGCCTTTCAATCCAATTTCCACTGTACTGCACCACAAGTTTAAAATAAGGACACCAGGAAGCATGTATGATAAGGGGGAAGGAAGGGAAAAACCACAGATTCTTTCATTCTTTCAACAGAGCTGAAAAGGAGTGGTTACTTTTTATTTTTTAAGAAAAAGCTGCAGGGAACCGGGAAGGGGGGATATGTTTGCCTTAAACTTTCCCATCTGCACAATCATATATATATATATATGATATATATATATATATATATATGATATATATGTACCTCTGACTCTAAAGGTGCTCCAGGGTATTTTGCAGAGCCAGTTTGAGGCTCTGACTCCAGACAGCCTCCAGTGATGACACTTTCCATTTAGGAGCGTGCACAGATCCAGCCAAGATGGAAGGGGATGGAGACAGGAAGAATGGCCACTATTCCCTACATTCCTTCCTCACGAGGAGCAAGGCAGCCCAGGGAAACAACACAGCTGGAGGCACTATTTTATTGAATAAACCCCAAAAGATTGTGCCCTCCTTGCAGCAAACAACAGAATGAGATTGGCCACCACCTTGGAGCACCAGTGAAGATAAGATGCTGTGGAGAAGGAAGCACGAGTTCCATTTCCTTCCAGCACTGGCTGCTGCCCAACAGCTGTTCTCTGTTTATTTACTTTAATATTTCCTTGGTTACACAAGCAGCTGCACACAGCTTAACCCCTGCCTGCACCAGAAGCTGCCCATGCCACCCTACCTGGCCTTGCCCAGCAAGATGATGGGCAGCACCACAGGGCAGGGGATGGACACCCAGGGTCTTGCCAAAGCTGGGCTCTCACTGGACCGTGGCCTCTACATGGTCAAATCCACAGCTCTGCAGAGGGTGCCATGTTGGGCAGGGGACAGGGCACCACTGACGTGAGCAGCATCTCACACAATCCCAGGCTCCACAGGCTGACCTGGGAAAGCCATCTGGATTCCGAGGGGCTTGCTTTGCTGGGCAGGCTGTAATTTTAGCAGTGTCTGGATGCAGCGACTTCAGGAAAGGCATCCTCATTCCCAGGCAAGCACTGAACCCTTTGAAATACAACCTATAGCAATGCTCAGCCTCACGTGAGTAGGATGCTGGAGGCAGAAGATGCCCAGCTCCTCTCCTGGTCCCACACACAGCCCAGGAGGGACATACCAGTGGCCCTTCTGGCAGCTGCTGCCGCTCTATAGATCACTTCATGCATTTTCTTTTCTCCTCTGCACAGAGCCTGTTCCAGCAGCTCAGCTTGTGTTTTGGCTCATAAAGTTCAGCCAGACCCCTTGGCTCATCTCCACCAAGGAGGGGGTGGAAAACACCCTTTGCCTGCTCACCCAGAACACTGGCTTTGGTTTTCTGCAACCCAGCCTGTCCCAACTGCCTTTCCAGCCTCCTCCCTCCCAGATCCATTTTCCTCCTGGCTCCTCCCTGTACCAGGAGGTAAATGAATCATAGAATGGCCTGGGTTGGAAAGGACCTTACAGATCATTTAGTTCCAACCCCCTCTGCTGTGGACAGGGACATCTCCCAGTAGACCAGGTTGCTCAGAGCTCCATCCAACCTGGCTCTAAACACTTCCAGGGATGGGGCAGCCACAGCTTCTCTGGGCAACCTGTGCAAGTGCCTCACCACCTTTACAGGGAAGAATTTTTTCCTAATATCTAGTCTAAACCTACTCTCTGTCAGTTTGAAGCCATTCCCCCTTGTCCTGCTCTTGTAAAAAGTCCCTCTCCATCTGTCTTTAGGGTCCCTTCAGGTACTAAAGCAGATGTTGCCAGCTGCCCTCTGGGCTGGCATTGGCCCTCCCCAGAATGTCAGTGGGACACCAACCCAGGGAATTGGCACTTTTCAGCGGCAGCCCTGGTTTGCTGTGACAGCTGCTGGGAAAGGCATGGTATGAGCTCCACAGGAATGGAATTTGGGCCTAACTTTAACAAAATCCTCCCCCAAAGCAAACAGAAAGTCCCCAATAAAACCCCCACCAATTGCACAGATTTCTGTTGCAGAAACTCAAACACACAGAAGCAGCCCTGGGCACACTTAGCCCAGAAACTGACAGCAGAACATTAAAACTGGGACTTGCAAAAGACCCAGGATGTTCTCACTGATGTGCAAGAGGCACTGGAGCGAAGAGTCTGTCCAGTTTTTGAGGTTGCTTTTTTCTTGCTTTCTCAAGGATGCCCAAAATTGTGGTTAGGTTGCCTCAAATCAAAGCATTTACTGGTAGATCACAGCATAAGGCAGAAACCACGCAGCTCAACAGACTTTCCAAAGTTAAAACCCCAAGAACTGGATAAATTCTTACCTGCAGGTCGAAGAACTTGCTGTACCGTCGGTATATGACCTCTGTGGATCCATTGGACCAGGTGACCTTGATGATGTACACCTGTAGGGAACAGAGGAAGGAATCAGAGAGGAGTGACCCAACAACCCACACCACAACTCAAATGCTGCTAAAGCTGCCAGCACAGCCCCCAAGGCTAGGTGTCAACCAGGGAGTTCACAGGAGCACTTAAAGTCCTTTCAGAGATACCAGAACATACACAAGTTTCAATTATTAAGCTCCACTGCTGTAACTGAACTGTCTACTAAATGCTTATGGCTGTGAACTGAGATAGCTCCCTAGCCCTAAATAAGGGCACACACCAAACATGAAAGGGCACCTCCATGTAAAAACACAGTTCAAGTCCCTCCAGACACATTATGAGTTAATAACTGAGCCTTGCCATCCCATCTACAGCTGCAGCATCAAGTTTGATGTCAAGATCCCAGAGCGGCCCCCACACCAGCCTGGCTCCTGGGGCTGGGGTTTGCAAGAGCTCAAGCCCCCAAAGTTTGAAACTCCATCTGTTCTGCCATAAGCAGCTCTGAGGTTCTGGGTTCTTTCTGGGGTGCAAACTACCCTCCTGATTCTTAAAATGATACACAATCAATCCTCCTCATTGCAGGTTATTCACAGACCATATGACCAGGCTTTTACTGGTGACAAATGCAAAACAAAAAACCAAAACCCAGCCCATTTCATCATTTGTTCTTCTATGAAAGACAACAAGGAAATAGAAGAATGAGACAACGCCTTATCTAATGTCCTCATTTGTTGTTCACAGAAATCAAAGATAACCCTTGATGAGGTGCCAGTGTAACACTCAAGTGATGCAAATCTCAAATTGATAACAGATTGACTGAGCAGAATGAGGGCACAGTCATTTTTTTCTCCTAACTCATGTCCTCATTTCCACCAGAAATTCAAGTATCAACTCACTGAAGCAGGAACAAAACATTGAAAAGCCCAGGTGAAGGGACCTGCTAGAACTTCAGCTAACACAATAAGGCATGAAGGCTCTTAGAATGCTGATGCTTTGGTATTTAAAACAGAATCCCTCAAGAGTTTCACAAGTTTTCCCACTGAGATGCCCATTTTTCCAGATTCCAGAATGTGACCGACATCCCAGCCCAATATCGAAACTCAAAAACCAGATCACATGGATCACATGGATAACACAACGCTCAACTATTCAAGCTCATCAAACCTACTCAAATGCTGTACTAAAACTCTAACCAAAACCTCACTCTGCTGCTCAGAGGGCTGACTCAGCATGACCCACTGAGGTGAGGAGACTCCTGAGGAATGTCAAACTCTTCCCAGTGGAATCACTTCCAAATTAAGATAGAAAATGAGGCAGAAAGATGAAGCAAGTTCTTATTGCTAAAATAAAGAACTTCCCTACTTTCAACCCAGCAATTCAACATCCACTTTTGTTAAACCAGATGATGAGCCCAAACACAGCTGTGAGCTGGCTGGGTGTCACAGCACCAGCAACCTCTCCCAGACAAAATCCAAATCTCTTTCATTCACAAACTCTTTGTTCTGAGCCAAAAGACCTGCACTTTCTACATATTAACACAAGGAAGACAGAAGGCTCCTGCAAGACAAAATCTGTGCCAGCTGTGGAGACCTGGATAGACCACGTTCTGCTATGAGGGAGACACCACAGCATCAGCAAACTAAGCGTTAACTCGATGCTAAGTAAGCGTCCAAGCTGCCTTTGCCCTCACCCCAGGCCTTGCCGGCAGGCCAGCATGAGCTCATTTGGGTTGGAAGCTCAGCTGATATCCCAGCTCTCTTACCAGTCTACAGCACTTCATGGGGTTATATCACCACTGGCTGCCTGCCTGGAGAAAGCCTTCCACTGGGGCAGCAGGAAGAGCCAACTTTTCTTCATTGTTTATTCCTATCCTGCCTTTATTTGGAGTCAACAGCTTATTAGACTGGGATTTTAATCAGGATGTGGATTTACTCAAGCCAAAATGTATTCAGAGCTCTTAAGGGTAATAAAGCCATGAGATTTGAGGGCACACCACACTTTATTGTACCCTTTGCTACTGAGGGAAGTAATACTTCTCCTACGCACTGAGCTCACTCCTATTTTGCTGAAATGCACATCTCCCAGGAGTCAGGGTTACATTTTCTTGCACGTCCCATTTGAACAGCAGAAAGGTCTCCAGGGGTATCTCCTCATCTACTTATGGAAAGCAGAAAAGATGGGGAAGCCCACAGGAATGGAACCTCCACAGTATCTACAAAATCACTGCCTCAGTAAAGCTGGGAATATCCCTTGTCCTTCCAACGGTTCCATCCAAGGGATTCTGTTGACCAGAACCATGACAGATCTTGGTCTCTGCCAATACCTAATCCAGTCTGTGCTGTCCTAGGGATAAAAAAAGACACCGGAAAACACAACTCAGGTGCTCTCCTCAACTAACAACGAGAGTGCAGATTTGGAAAGGTATAAACAGTGCCTGGGCCACCCAGCAATGGTTTCCAGAGGGACTGGAGATGATGAGGCAGAGGGCTCACACAAGCACCTACACATCGCTTTCTCAGATGCTTTTGGAAGACACTTGCAACAATCAAGACAGTTTTGAAAACATTGCACTTGGTCTAAAGTTTTCCCTCCTGGCCTGGCACTGCACCACGTCCTGCCAGGAACAGCCACCATGAAGTAGCAGCCCAAAAAGCCCAAATTTTGTACCGAGAGGAGCCACCCCTTCAGCCGCTCCCTCAACCCCCAGTCCTGGAGAGGCTGCTCTGAGGACAGGTTTTTCTCAGCCTGGCTGTGTGGGTGAGAGCATGTGGAAACAGTTATTTCATGGGTCTTCTCCAGCTCCGATTTCTACGGTCCTTCAAAGAAATAACACAGAGAAACCACCAGCAGGCCTTTTCCGTGGAAAGAGCGAGGGGATCTCCCAGGGCTGCAGCTGGCACTGCCTCTGGGACATTAACCCATAGGGAGCACTGCTGGGAATGGGGGGGGCTACCACTTGGATCCCTCTCCAACATTTCCTCGCAGAGCGGGGAGAGCCGAGCAGATGGCGAGGAGGCAGCAGGCAGGCGGATCCAGGAAGGGGGCTCTGCAACCCCATCCCGTGGGATGGGCCCCTGGCCAAAACCAACAGGCAGAGCTATCTAAATATTTACAGCCTTTTCCAGGCCAGCAGCAGGGTCTGCACCAGGGAAGGGAACTAGCTGACTTGGTGAAACTCAGGAACCATCACCTCCTCTCCCTCCCTCTGGAAAGGACACCCTGCCCTGCCCCCCCTCCCAACCCTGAAAGCCTCCATCCCTCCTTTCCAGCCTCCATCACTGCACATGTGTCACGCCAAACCCCGCAGCAAGGGCTGATGCCTGAAGGCAGTGGGTCAAGCTGAGCTTTGGAAGAGGCAGAAACCACCAGAACTGAACCCTCCTCAGCTTCACTTCAGTCATGGATTGGGGGGAATAGCTGAAATTCATGTCTGCGGTCCCAAAATCCTAGAGGTGCAGCTCAGGGCATTTATCCGCCTAGACCAAGGCCAGAGGAGAGGCACAGAGCTATCAGGGCCACTCAAACACACTCAAAATCCTGCTTTCAGGTTTAAAGGAGCCACAGACAGGCCCTCCATCTCCCATCACTCATCTCCCAGTCTCCAGTTTCCCTGCCCTTGCACCATGAAACTACGGTTCCATCGCAGCATGTTATGGAGGAATTCCTGGTGGGACAACCTTGTCAGAACCTCAGCAAGGGCCAAAGTAAAGAAGCAAGGCCTGCCCTCCAATCCTGGGGATACAGAGGCCACAGGGACAATTCTGGAGGTGCAGGTGGATCTTGTTTAATGCCAGATGAAAGGAGCATTTCACACAAACACCAAAAGCTCTCCATGCTCCCATCCCTTGGAGGGCAGAAATGGAAGAGATCCTTCAAAGAAAATGGAAACTTGCAGATTCAAAGGCGGAATTATGACAAACTCCATGGGCATTTGGCTCCCAAACTCCCTGGGATCTCCAAACTCCCTAAATTACAAGTAACTGGTCACACGCCAACTGCTTAAAAATTACCAGTTGAGAAGTGTAACATCAGGACCAGCACTGCCCAAGATTCTCCTTGGTCACATTAGAAACCAAGTGCCCTGAATGGAAACATAACATAGAAAAAGGCCCAGGGAATCTTGCAGTCCACCCAGTGGACACCATGAGCTCAGTCCTCTCTGGCATGATCCGGCATCTGTCACTGCTCTCCCCTCCCCAGCACCTCTGGAGAGGCAGCTCAGAGGGAGAACGGGACAGTGGAAAATGGGACTGAAAACCCTCAGAAGGGAACTGTCAAAAAATGACAGTTTGCTAAAATAAATGCAAATGGCACCTGGCCAACTGTAACGGAGCTGTCAAAGGGAGCTGCCAGTCAGCTCGGATGGCAGCAAGGGCTCTGCAGCCCTGGGGGAAACACACCGGCAACTCACAGCAGGAGAAAGCTGGAGGGAGATCCTCCTGGGCAGGACGGCAGCCCAGGTAGGGAGCAAGCTCCAGTGCTGGGCATCACCAGAAGAGCAGGGAGGCTGCAGGAGCCAGCTCAGATCCACATCCAGAGCAGTCAGAGTCACGGGGACTAGAGCGCGGAACAGAGGGGAAGAGAAGCCAGTGCAAATCATCTCTATCTGAAAGGGCAGCCAGAGACTTAATTATTTTTTTTTCTTTTCCTCTTGAAGAAACGAAGTAGCATAAGCCATGGGAGCAGTCAAACACCAGAAGTATTTTTCCAGGGACTGCTGAAGAGCCTCAGTGTTGCAGACAGCAGTGGCTCCTGGTGACTTCCACTGCTCAAAGGGACAGAGAACTCCAGAGCCCTTCACAAGCCCTTGGTCTTGCACCTTCCCCAGGAGGCACGTCCCGTACAACAACGTGTGTAGAGAGAGGAGATGATTCAAGTGGGTGACTTGAGGCAACAGAATTAAGAACAGACACTGAAAAAAAAAAACCAACCAGAAACAGTTTCCTGTTCTTGAAACACGAGGCTGAGTGACCTCCTAGAAGAGATCTGGGCTCCTTGCATAAACACACCATGGACAAGCTGGGAAGCAGCCTGGACTGCTTAAGTTTGAGTAGGAAGAAGGCAGAATGAAGCTACAGGAAAACCTAGACCTACATTTTCAGCCTATCTCTTTCCACAGGAGCAGTTTTCCTAAGTTTTGCATGGAGACTTGCAAGGCATCCTGGCTGGGGGTGGGCACCCATAAAGCCCACAAGTGAAGCTTTGGGAGAGAGCAGCTGCTGGTTGGCCTGGGAACTCTCTGCCTGGCACAGCTGAATCAGGCAGTAAGTCCAGCCCAAACTCAGCACCGTCCAGCTATGCCAGTTCAAGCCCAAGAGCAGCACAGCCATAACAACAGTAGTTCCCCTGGCATGGCACAGCCCTCCCTGTGTGGCTCTGCAAAAATCCCACAGCTTCTCCAGCATCCCTGTGCCCAGAGCTCCCACACACCGAGACCCTATTGTTCCCACACTGGAGGCACGTGGACAGTGTCAGAGTGGAAAGCAACACCACTGTCACTTGGAAAGACACGTCCACAGGGATGCAGGCACACGCAGCTCTGCCCGATGGGCACCAGTGTAGGTCCCCAACCTCCAGCAGAGCTCCTACAGCAGAGCCAGACATAACAGCCTCCAGTGGAGGCAGAGCTGTCTGCAGAGCTGTTTCCAAAGGGTTGGAGCCTGTGTGGTCTCGGGTCCAGGGAGACTGTACAATAAACCTCTCTGTGGAAAACTCCACATATTTAAAGCATCTCTCGCCAGCGAAGGGGAAAAGCATCAGTCAAAAGCATCAGTCTTTCTATTCCACTCATGCTAACCCCGACCCTGAAACACAGCGAAGTGGTGTGAGAGCCTCGCACCCTCCCTTCAGCCACCACATGAGAAAGGAGTGCTGAGAAATCCAAAGGGGCAGAGAAACCAAAGCAGCTGAGGGACCACAGCTGAGCCAAACCAGAGCGGGTTTAATATAGAAAAGGGAGTGGGAAATTGTAAGAGGAAAAGAAAAAAAAAGGAAGGAGGTGGCTAGAAACAAAGAAAGTTCTTGGCATCAAGCTGCTGTGCTTGGCCTCTCTCCATCAGCCTTTGCTGATGTGTGGAGCTGGGGAAGGGGCTCTTGTGCCATGGGATGCCAAAGCTTGGAGCAGGAGAGCTGACCCCTAGCTCCGTCCCCAGACAACTTGTCACCCCCTCACTCCTGCTTTGTGCACAGAGAGAACTGGGAGAAGGCTCATGCTGGCTCAGACAGCACTGGGAAAGGCACGGAGAAGGTATTCCAGCAGTAACTGCAGGTTATCAGGGATGCTGCTGTGGTCCCTCTAGCAAAGGAGACAGGCAGAAGCAACAAGTCAGAGCTACAGGGAGCTGGGCAACAGGGCTGCAGGCAGCATCAAGACAGGCATATCCTCCCCATTACAGCATATTCCCCAAGCCAGCCTGCCCAGATATCGGGACTACAAAGCAGCCACCTCCCCTAACTCCGATTCATCCCTTTGACCATACCCTCTTCCCACTCTACTATTGTACAGTTTACCAGGGCACGGCACTGCCTGAGCACACAGCCAACGCTGCTGGGATGACACAAGGCTATGCCAAGCACAGGAACCCCAAGGGCAACCCACTGAGCCCTGCTCAGACCTCTCAGTCACACCACATATGCACCCGCTCGTTTGCTCTGAGTCACACTGAAGGTCAAACATATGGATTCTTTTGTTTCCTATTTCCCACTGCTACATGAAACGGCCGGAAGACAGGGATACCCTCCAAAGCAAAGCTGTGAGGAATCAAGGTCACCAGAGCTCTGAGCAGGCAGAGGCAGTGGATGGCCCCAGTGCTGAAGTTCACTGCTGGAATTGAGGATGAACATCAGCTTTCCACACAGAGCTGCACCCACCTCAGTGGCCGTGTGACAGGCAGGATTTGGCCCTTCCACTGAACTGCAACATTCAAGGTTCTCAGCAGCCTTGACTGACATGATTAGGGAAGAAAAACAAAGTAGAATTTGTGTTTGAGTGCTGGTTTTCATCCACAAGGCTAACGGGGCTCCCTTAAACCCCAACTCTATTGAGAGGTGAGGTGGCAAGGACTGTTGGCTCTGTAATGCTGGATGACGCATGAGGACAGGTCAAAATTTCTACCAGCTACAGGCTCCAAATGCCCTGTGGCCTGCCTGGAGTGGGAGAGCATTAACCAGCCAGCAGGAAATGGGATGAGACATGGCAGAACCACAGGATATAACAGCAAAACATCACTAAGGATGCTGAGACAGCCCTCAAACTTCTAGAGGCCACCAATACTCAGACTCCAGCTTCCTGGGCTCACCCTTGCTTCATACATTTGCTCTCTTTCATTCCTAGTTTGGTTAACGGCTCCTGCATAGATTTCACACTATTCATTGTAACCTCCTGCTTCCTAGATCTAAATGTACCCAGTTCCTTCAGTTCCCCACAGGACATTCCCACCATACCAAGAGCATGGTCACCCTTCCCAGAGAGCACAGCATAGGGGGAGTCATCCCCTGATGCCCTTTTTAAGCCACACAACCAGTATGATTCACAATGGTAGAAATAACGGAAGGTGACACTGTGCCAGGTCCCCACAGAACTCTGCTCCAGCCAGGCAAGCCAGGACCAGAGGACCATGACACACAGTCCATGGGACACAGGTTTGTCAAAAGGCACCTTCTGTTCTATACATATAAGGCACTGAAGAACCACTGAATGTGTAGATTGGCAGCTCTCCTGCCTCACTTGCCCATTCAAATGCTCTTCCCTGAACACTCCACAATCAATTCCAGATAAGCAGTTGGGTTGGACAACCCATGAAACCACAAACAGCCTCACCACTACAAGGAACAGGAACACAGAAGACACCTACCACCACGTCACAAATTCCACATCAAAAATATAATACATATACTTTTTGAATGTAGTTTTCCCCTCAAACAGGTTTTAAAATATTTATAGATGCTATCAACCAGATTCCAACATGCACTGTTAATTACTTTTGCAAGGTAGCTTCCACAACTGAGGTGTTCACCTTGTTTAAAGTTTGCCATCTTGTAAACTGAGCTTGCAAAATAAAACTATGCTGCTCACTGTTTAAGTTTCCCTTTTCAAAGCAATATGTGTGTGCAAGGAGGCTGGGAATGGAAGTCCTGCAAGACCATAGTCCAGGTTTCCCAATAAACTAACACAACCTAAAGCATGCTGCTCTCTCTTTTCTGTCAAACACATACATATAATTTTGCTTTGTGCTCTAGAACAACCATTTAAAACTATATGAACTATGGAAATGTTCTTGGTGGGCAGGATGTAGAACTAAAGATGTGATTCAACAGCTCTGCTATTAACACATAGAACAACACAGACATTGCAGCTGCATGAAAACGAAACATCCTGAAGTTTGCCCAAGGGAAAGAAAACAACCAAAATCTGGATTTAGTAGGGAAAAGCTTTATTTTAGGGCTTCTACTAGAGAATAACAAACACAACACTATAAAAAGATTCTACGTGAAGTCCTTTAAAGGAAAATTTAGTCTGTTTCGACTATGCCTTTGTTTTGGGTCTTTTCTGAATAAACATTCATTTATCAGAGACTTGGCCAGACCATAGAAATGGCAGTCTGCTATTCTGTCACTCAGAATGATTATTTTTAAACTTTACTCTTGGACTTGGCCTTTTCAGATTTGCAATATAGCCCCAGAGCCCTTGCCAGCAGTGTTCCTGAGGGGCAAAAGCTGTGATCACTTAATATATGATTATATGGAAAACGTTACTGCAGGGTGACCCTCCAGCCACTGCCTGAAGGACGGAGTCCCCTTCTTCACTTGGACGATGGGCTGCCTCTACCCAGAGCATCCTGCAACAAACACCTGCACAAGGATCATTTCTCGCTGCCCCTTCCAGGTACTGCCCACGAAAAAAAGCCTAAAGACACAAGTGGCACAAATGCAGTTTGAGGGCACAGGGCTGTGTTTGGGTTCCCAGCTGAACTCTGACACAGCTGAACTCTCACACATTCAAGCTGGTATCCAGCTACTCAAACCCCACCCTGGACCTTGCTGTGTCCTGGTCCAGCCCAAGCCCTGCAGTTTGGTGGAATATTGTGCCTCCTGTTGTGCAAAATAGAACAAGTTTTTGTCTCAGGCAACACAATTCTTTTTGCATCAATTATCGAGGTGAAAGGCAAACCACACCAGCCTGAATAGACCCAGCCTCTCCTACAGCCCTCCCCATCACAGCCATCAATAAGGACTTTGAAACACTGCTTTGATCTCTCTTTTCTGGGAAAGTGGAATTCACAACTTTCTGCTGTGGCCTCACTACAAGCAACACAACTGCACCTTTGTCCAGCAAAGAAAAGCCCTCGTCGATACAGAGAGGAGCCCGAGCAGTGCAGGTCAGTCACTGGTCAGGTTAGCACAGAAGCAACAGGAGGAAAAGCCAGCATGGTCCTCCAGCCTCTCCAGGGACAGTGAGCACTGCCTCAGGGGATGGAGCAGAGCACATCTATGCTCAATAAGGAGAAGCCAGAGAGCAAAGGTTTAACACAGACACTTTGTGGTTGACTCGGATTTGCAGTGTGCCAGCAAACACAGCCTAAAGATGACTCAGCCACGATTTGCTGCCCCTCCTTTCCCTCTTTGCAGGAGGAGAAAAAAAAAAAGGTTTTGGTTTCATATAATTAACTGGTTTTGTGAATGTGTCTGGTTCCTATCGATTCCTCAAACAAGGCGAGTGCTCCCATTCACTCCAGCGCTGCGCCGGGGAGGCAGCTGCCTGCAAGCTGCTGGCCCCTCCCTGGGCTCAGCCCTGCTGTGAGCCACGCTGGCTCATGCTGCTGGATTTTGGTCCAAGACGAGTACAGGGAAAGGTTAGAGGCAGAGGACTCAGCTGAGGAGGGAGCGGAGGCTGAATGGCCGGACTGCACAGCTGGCTGTCGTGAGCTGCACACAGCCGCCTTCGTCCACCACCCCAGCAGCTTCTGCTCCAGTGTCCCCACCCAGCTGCCCCACCATACAGCTCCCTTCTCAGAAAACATTTCTGTCCCAGTTTTCCAGCCTCACAGGGATTATTTGTGCTATGCCCAACTCCACCTGACTCACACTGCGGGTGGAGAGCGAGCAGGGACAGTACACAAAACAAATTGTGTCCAGCACTTGGGGTGCATGTCCCAAATGTGGGGACACTGCCCTGGAGGGGTGCAGAGAGACTCCAGGCCTAGCAAGGGTACAAGAGGGTCTAACGGGAAAGCAGAGGAGCAGCTGCAGGCGATCCCGTTTGAGCCCTGTTCCGGGACCTGACAGCGATGCAACAGATCCGCCAAGACAAACAGAAGCGTACGCAGCTCACAAACCTCCTCACGTACATGCTCCTCCAGATCGGGTGCCTAACACAGCCACAATGAGTAAGGCTAGGATGGACAGAGCAGGAAAAGGGGCACATCGGGAGCTGGGGCCAGATAAAGCTACAGGCAGGGCAGGAGAGGAAGAAGGGGTGATAAGGGTTGAGGCAGCAGCAGCCACACTACATCCCCAAATGCAAGGAGACGGTAACAGCCCCCTTTACTCTCCCCTCCTAGAGCTGACCTGCCCTCAGCTTTCCTCCAACTGTTGCTCATTGACACAAACCAGCTGAGGAGAGCTTGAGAAGCCCCTGATCTCCCAAAAACTTTGAGACCCCGGCTCTTCTGATGCAACACACTCCAGTCAGAGTGAACACCACATCTGCACAACCAAAATGCACCATGAACAGCGTGTCACTGGGTCACCCTGGTCTAGGGCAAACGGGGCAGAAAGAACATTTTGGTCTTTGTTTTACGGTTGTTGCCAGGATTCACCCACATCTCTCCACGGATGCCTGGAAACACACCAAAGTTTAAATAATAAAAAAAAAGAAAACCACTTTCAAAAACAGACAAACCCACAACAGTTTGGAAGATGCCCTGGAGCACGCAGGAAGGCGCTGCCTGAGCAGCTCACGCAGCAGGGGTGCAGGGGACACGAGGGATCCCTCACAGGGATAGAGCATTTCCAGGACGCAGAATGCAGGAGCCAG
>NW_021939882.1:4178704-4229772 GCF_001715985.3 Manacus vitellinus
AGCTCTTGTTTCTTCACCGCGCTCGTGTCCCATCACAGCGGCCCCCAAGGTGGCTCCGGCTTGGCTACCAATAACCACAACCCCTAAGGATCCAGGCAATGAGCAGGAAGAAGTCTGTCTTGGCTTTTGGTGTGGTCAAATCAGCAGAACTGCCTTGCCCAGGACAACCCACATACCTGCATAGAGAGACTACTTGCAAGAGCATGTAGTGGCAGGACAAGGGGGGATGGCTTCAAGCTGACAGAGAGTAGGCTGAGATTAACTATTAGGAAGAAAATCTTGACTGTGAGGGTGGTGAGGCCCTGGCACAGGTTGCCCAGAGAAGTTGTAAATGGCCCATCTTTGGAAGTGTTAAAGGCCGGGTTAGATGGCTTGGAGTAACCTGGTTTAGTGGAAGGTGTCCCTGCCCATGGCAGAGGGATTGGAACTAGATAATCTTTAAGGTCCCTTCCAGCTCAAACCATTCTGTGGTTCTACCCCTGGGAGCCAGGAGCTGAGCCACCACATCCACCTCTCCTCCCAGGCAGCTCACCCCTCCTGACATACTCCGTGCCCAGCTCTGTCCTTGGGCCAGCAAAGGAGACAAGGCAGTGGCCAGGCGCTTCTCTGCATCAGCACTACCCCTGGCCCCCGTTTTCCCAGTGGCTCCTCAACACGTGGCATAACCACAGCTCTCTTCCCTGTTGGGCTTTTAATTACATTATAAAGTTACTCAAGGCTTACACTGGCAGGTCATTAGTTTTCATATGAATTTAATTTAATCATAAACAACTCATCCCACTCCTTAGCGGCTCCTTAAATGTGGCTCTTTTTAAACACTATTAACTTTGCTACAACCACCCTAGAGAATTAATGAAGGTGCAGGCAGGTTGCCAGTGCTTTATTACCCCTCCCAAAGGGCTCATCTTCATCCTGCTCCCCCTCAGCAAAGCCCTAGCCCACGGTGCCCCTGCAGGGCTGGCTGCAGGAAGGCTGCTAGGCTGCCTGAAGGGGACATCATGCCACTGATGACCTCCCTGGTCCTTTCTGGTTTGAAGACTCAGGGCTGGTTTACATGTGGACCAGCTGCACATTGCTCCCATCCTTGTCTCAATCATCACTCCTCAGTCAGACATGTGGTGAAGGTAGGCAGGCAGGAGGCCATAGATAGGACCTGTAGAGTCCTCCCTTCCTTCTCCTCTCAGGAAAGCCCTGACATTCAGGAGGGGTGCTGAGGCTAATCAACAACCTGGAATAGCGCCAACAGGCAGCAGAACTGCAGCTTCTGACCTTGTGTGGACTGCCCAGGCTGGAGCAGAGAGAGTTATACTCGTTTTAAAAGCCCTGAAAAATGCAGAGGTCCTCCAAAGGATGGTGAGGAAAACATCCAAAGCAGCTATGTCTCAGGCTGGTAAGAGAAGGAGTGCACACTGAGATGTGGAATATCAGAGAAAGCAGATTGAGAGAGGAATGAAACAGTTACTGGTCTTCACGTGCTAAAAGGATAAACTAAGTCACAGAAGTACTTAAACATCTGCATGGCCTTTCCCAGCACTGTGACCTGTGAAGGGACTCCATTGCTCCTGGGCCCCAACAGCACCAGGCAGCGGCTGCAGCCTGACAGCTAATGAGCACCCAGGAACAAGCAGAGACAGCCACAGCTAATGCTGAAAAATGGCTCCTGTGTTTAATTAACAAGTCTGATGAGAGCTGTTGAGATGAGTGCAGAGTGGCTTTGCATGCTGACCAGATCACCTCCCGAGGGAGGCACACTGGGAAGCGACTGTGGAGATGCTTGAGCTCTAGTGTGCCTCGATAATTTGTCAAGGAAACTGCCAAGCATTTGCTAAGGGAGCCCAAATGAGGGGCTTGTGAATGACCTGGGAGTGTCATGCTTGGCCCACACCTCTGGTGATATGGCTTCAGGAGCAGCAGAGGTCTGGCAGCAGCATGTCCCACAATAAAGCTGGGTGGTACAGGTGCAACTGAGTGGAGTTTTAGGAGAAACAAGTCGCCTCTTGCTGCCTAACCAGAGGCTGAAGTGTTGTTAAGCCAAATAAAATAACTGTACGGGAGAATTCACCACCTACTCAAGGGTCAACCATGTGCACCCTCCCTTCCCTCTGGCAGGATCAGCTGAGCAATGTAAAGCAAGAGGGCAAATGACTTCTGAAGAGCCAGCCATCAGCTCAGATGTGCAAATGGGTTTCTGCATGGCTCTAAGCAGACTCCAGCTGTTTGGGCACAGCTGTGTGGTCCCTGACATTTCCTTGGTGTCAGAGATGGAATAGAATGAGAAAGCAGTGCCCCGTTGTCAGCCCCAAATTGCAGAGGAAACACTATTTGCAGTCATCCTGGCATGGAAAGCCCACTACTGCTGCTTGCTTTTCAATCTGAAAATTAAGAGTGTGTGCCAGGTGGTTAAATGGTCCTGGTCCTCCCTGTGTGCAGAACAAATGCATCCATGTTTCTTGAGCTTCCTCACAAAGATTAGTCAAAAATTATGCTCCTACCCCAACAGAGGGCAAATCTCTGCAGCTAAAGCCCATCAGAGCAGTAGTTTCCTACCATTTCACTGGGGCTGGATCTCACTGATTCTTAGCTGTCACCAGGAACAATTTTCCACTGCTGTGACCCCTCTATTGCAGGTTTTAGGTGTGTGGTGTGGATGCCACCCATGACAGCAGGCCTGGCAGCAGGTTGTACCCACCCTGCACAGGGGTATGGTAGCAGGGAGAAGCAGACCCCATGGAAGGGATGTTCAGCCCTCAAATGAGAAGGTTTTCCTGGCACACAGTGGGCAGGGGAAACCTGGATAACTCCTAAGGCTAATGCTGGAGCAGGAGACGAAGCTGAAGCCCTGATGAGAAGCAGAGATCTGGTGAAAGGGATGCCATAGAGAGTGACAAATCCAGGGAAAAGAGCAAGTGATCCTTTTGGTGCAACGGGACAGCTCAGCTCCAGCACTTCGGTGTCATGCCACCTAGTGAGCAAGAGAAAGAGCAGCAGACATCTCCCCTCCATCCCCTGCAAGTCTGGAAATCAAGTCCAGGGGAGTCCTAGGTGGGGTGGCAGGGCAACATGCCCCTGGCACCCAGCCCCATCCCATCCAGGAGAGGAGCAACGACAAACCCCATCAGCAAGGCAGAGCCACAGCCTCTGGAGAGGCTGGGCTTCCTCGAGCACTGGGTAGTTTGGCGTTTGGAGAATTAAACCAGGGGCCACTGCAGCAGGAGAACACTCAACAGCATTTGGTTTAACAGTGTGCAGGTGACTTTTGCAGGACGTGCCTATGGCACTGCTCACCTCCAGCTGCCCTCCTGCAGCAATGGAGGGAGCCCATATGCAGTCACAGGAGGAAGGGAGTTAGGTACAAGCTCCAGCTCCATGACTCTCCCTGCCTGCCCTGATTTTCCTCTCCCTAGAGAGTTTTATCATCCCAATCACAGCATGAATGCTGCAAAAGCCCCTGGGCAGCTCAGAGGAGTCTGGAGCCCAGATGTAACAGGGTATAACCACAGGGAATGCTACACCTGCTGCAGCACCAATAAGTTTTCAGGGCTGTCATCTCTATTTTTAAAAAATAAGATATATTTTTATTTTTGCTCTGTTTTCAGCATTGCACCAGGACAGATTGCTAGCTAACAGTTATTTCTGGAATACATGGTACTTAAAAATATATGTTGAATTCTCATGGTTGAAGCTCCCCTCAGGCACTGCCAAGGACATGCAGATGAAGTTAAATATTCCCATGAGATCCTCTGCTTCACTGGGATACACCGAGTGAGGCCAGTGTGTCCCAGGAGACAGTGCAGTCCTGGTACACATAAACAAAGATGACTAATTATGTGTCCTCAGCTATTCCATTTCTTACAATCTTGTGAAGCAAGGAGACAGGCACCCTCGGGCTTTGCTTGTCCTCTCACCACAGTGCTGCCTGTTTAAAACCCCACCATGAACAACTTACAGTACCAACTCCATCTCCCTTTCAGCATCTCACCTGAATTCACATCCTGCAGTTTTACCTACCATGGTGGACACTGGTAGCAGGGTCATTTCCTGCATGAAATCCAAGGTAAAAGTTGGCAGACTCTGGAGCAACCTTCCAAAAGTGAGGGGAAACCCACGCCAGCTCCATGGGCTCATGTAAAATCTGCCCTTGCACACTGTGTGTCCTTGAAAGAAATCATAATTAAACTGGCAAGTAAAAATCTCTGAGCAGAGAACAAAGGCCACACAGGCCCTGTGGTTGGTTACATAGATGGTGGGGGCTTTTCTGAACAACCTGAGGGAGGAGGCAGAGGTCTGCCCCTGTGCTGACAGGAGAAGACATGGTTTGCATCCCGGTCCTATAATGCTTCCCAAGCACTCCCCAGCAGAGGTCAACGTGGGAAGAGACAAAGAGACATCCCTGAGACTTCCTTGTCCCACCAAAGCAAGGGAGCTGAGGCATTTGTCTGAAATCTCTTGCTAAAGCCAGGCAAGCTAATTAAATAGGAAGAAAAATCCACACCTAAGTGGTTTGCACTCACACGACAGGATGCAATACCTGCTCTTCACCAAGCAGGGTCAGCCCAGCACCATCTTACCACCAAAGGAGGGAATCGCTGCTTCAATTCAGCTTCACCAGCTTCAGCCTCATTGCAAACATGTTCCTGCCCTGGAGCTGCAGCACCCAGCAGGAGAGTCTCTAAATCGTTTTCAAAGAACTGGAAGTTCAACCTTGCAAGGTTCAGATGCCAGAAGAGGCTCTGGAGGTTTCTGTAAATCAGCAAACCCTAGACTAGAAGCAAAGCTGGTCTGAGGCCACAGCCAGTGATCACACACAAAATCAGACACATGCCCACGTTTCTCAGTCTGTTACTTTATTAGAGGGGTCTTTACATCATAGCGGTGGCCCCACTGGAGTCACTTTACAAAATATTAAAAAACCCTTTTTATTCAAAGCCATATTTTTTAAAATGGTATCCCATCCCCTCTCAAAGGTAAGCTGGGTTTAATTGTGGTTCCTTCTGAACAGGAAACAACAAAAATATCCTCTTTTGAAAGGAGTGAAAATATAACCACCCTGTAAACAAGACAATCAGATGATGTGCTCCCCTGCCCCCTTCTAGAAGATGGTATTAGAGCCCTGGCACACTCAGAGACGAAACAGAGAATAGGGAAAAGGCAGCAGACAGAACCATTCCTACCCTCTGTTAGCAAAATTGTGTTGTTTGCTCTAGGCTGCAAACAAGCTGGGCTGGAGAAAGAGACAACCGATTTACCATGGAGGGCATTGCATCAGCTCTTTAAGAGCCCCCAGAAATAGTCTTTCCTCACGGCTGCAAAATATCCAGGGAGAGTTGATGCTCCCTGGGCTGGTGGAGAAGGCAGTCAGAGGCAGCAATGCCCTTCACTGTGACCAGTGTGCTGCAGGACATCCTTCTGTAAGTCACATGTAAGATAATGTAAGATATGAAGGACAGGCACCACGTACTGGTTTCTGTGACACCAACCACTTCATAGAACAGCTCAGCCTGACCCCTGCAGGACCAGGAACAAAACCAATGGGGCTGCTGTAACACGTTTCTAATGCAATTAAAAGGCTCAAACCAGCCCATTATCCTGGTTCAGGAACATCCCTCATTCATTAATTTTACAACAGCTCCCAAACTGGCACTGTCACATCTGAAAGGCACAGTCCATGCTTGGAGCTGGGACAGGCAGGTGTTTAACAGAGACATTGTTGGTGTGGATTCAGAAGTAACCTGGAATGGCCCAAATAGATGTAGTCTTGCTAGTTTGCAGAAGCTTATAAATATGTATTAGGAACTCTAAATGGGTACAAAATGCACACCTCAGATACAGAGTTAAAGACCTGGGGGCTGACTCCTTCAGCTCGGTACCTACAAGTGTAGCACATCACATATCACCTTTCCCTGAAATGCCAGTATGTCTCTACATCAATATTTGAGACTTTCAAATAACTACCTTTTTTTTTTAACTTTTTTAAGCAGAAACAGAAGCAGGTTTAAAACAAACAATGCTGTCCAGAGATGAACAGAGAGAAAAACTTAAGTGCTACCTTATACCTTTGGATTGTGTAAAAAAGGTGCTGCCATTGAGGTCTCTGACCCCCTACCCAGGTCTGTGCTCTGAGTCTATCCAGAAGCTCAGCCAAGCCCTCCCTGCCTGGTGCAGGTGGAGGAGACACATCACCACATAGCAGAAAGGACAGAGGGCTGGACCTGCCACTGCTCTGCCACTCTGCAGCCTGAGTCCATGCTGAAGCCAGGAGAACCATCCAAGAAACTGTGGCACATCATAAGGAGATGGATGAGACATCAGTGGACAAAGTGATGCTGAGAGTAACAAGCCACCATGACTTGCCTTCACATCTCCTCTTCCCATGTTTCACGACTCCTTTATTCCTTCCAAATGATGCTCTGCAGCCCATAACCCTGATGCAGAGTGGCCAGACTGGCTGACCCACATGGCCCACACATATAGAGCACTTAAAAAAAAGTCTCAAGCACATGTGTGATCATGAGAGCTCTGGCAGTAACACTCTTCAGCCTCCCACTTGTCCTTACCAAAAGGCACATGACCATGACAGGCACTTCACTGTGTCATCACTGTTACAAACCTCCTCCTCTGCACATGCACATACACTTCTTTAAGGACAAAAGCCTGCAGCCAGCTGAACAGTTCAATTACACCTTAATCCAGTCCCTGAAAAGACAGTGCTAGCTGGGTGCCAGAGGGTCTGCGGTGCCAGTGATTGCGGCAAAGGATGAAGCAGAAGATGTTTGGGAGGACATCCAGCCAGTCCCCTTTCTGCATAGTCTATACAGACTATACAGAGAAAGAGGAAGCAAAAAACCCAACCCTCCTTACTCAAAGGCAAAAAAACCCAAATCACTGTCTCTCCCTTGAGCAAAAAAGACCACAGTGAGTAGAAATCAGTGTAAGGCAAGTGTTGGGGGCCCTCAAGGCCAAAGTTATCTTAAGACAATGCCAAAGCTGCTCTGCCCCAGGTGAGTCCTTACAGAGGACTGGGAGAAGGAGCAGCCACAGTGGAGAGAGAGGGTGACACCCCCTGCACAGAGGGCAGGAGCCATGGCCTGTTTCTCCTGTTCAGAGTGGTTATTGCTTCAGTTTGAGCTGACCAGCCAGGTGAGCACCAGGCTCACGTGAGAGGTGACACATCCAGCTCACAGTGCAAGTACAATCCAGAAAGGGTCCTGCCCCACTTCCCAGCCTGGAGCCATGCTGAGCAGGCCAGCTCCTGGGGAAGCCACCACAACTTCCAGTCAGCATCCCACAGTTCAGGGGTCACATTTATCCCAGACAGAGCGAGGGGACAGGAGGGTGCTGTTGTAAGAAGAGGCTGCCGAGAGGATCGTCCAAGTTGCCCACCTGCAGCCCAGGAGGACACAGCCAGTACCAGCTGGTGGCCTGCCAGCTGTGAGATGTTATAAGCTCTCTGAGGAGCTGAAAGGGACGAACTTGGCGTGTTTGGTTGGGGATGCTGGCATCTGTCCATCTGCCTCCTCACTCAGCTTGAAGAACATCTCCTGCTCACGCTTCTTTTGGTTCAGCTCGTCCTCCAGGGCCTTAAGCAAAAGAGAACACACACAAGAGCTGTATTTGAGATTGTTCTGGAGCTATGGATACTGTCCCCTCCAACCAGCCAAGCAGGACACACTTCTCTCACCAAGGAGGCATTACCTTCTTTCGTGGCCTCAGCTTGTCTCGCCACTCCTTCATGTGCTGGTTGTGGTTCTCATCCAGGGATTTCAGCTTCTGAGTTTCATGCTCAATCAAGAGGTGACACTTTTCATTCTAAAAACAGACCATGAAACAGAGCACCCATCAAGCAGCCAGGACTGTAAATCCAGTGGTCAAACAGGATTCGCCTCAGCCAGAGACAATCAGAGCTCTGAGCTCCAGGGCACATTTAGACATGGCCACAAAAACCTCTCAAGGCAAGAGCAAGGGGACATCAGGTCCCATTCACTGACAGTCCTCTGCAGGCACTTCTTAAGAGACTAAGAACTGCATGGGGAGCTCTGGGAGACAGACCCACAATGGACATGTACCTGCAGGTGCTGGAGCTCATTCGTGTTGCTCTCGCACTGGGCCTGCATGTCCTTCATCTGTGACTCGTGTTTCTGCTGCTGGTGCAGCCGCTCTGCTTTTTGCCTCTTCTCTTCCTGCAGAGCAAACTAGAAGAGAGAAAAGAAGGTGCCCATTTGGAAGAGTTGCTCTGGTCTCTGAAGCTGCTTAAGAGACTGGCCAGCTTGCACTATCATATAGGAAGGAAGGAAAAGCCTCAAGGATGTTCCCAACACCAGTCACAGTGGAAGCAGCGCTGAAAACCACACCTGATGCCCCAAATGCAAAGACATCTGATGTCCTGAAGTGAGTTAGAAGTAGGAATAGTTGCATTTTTCCAGCTTCCTTTCCACCAACAGGCCAGTGAAGTACTTCACCCCCAAGCCAAACCTCAACCCTGGTGCCCTTTGCAAGACCTGACCTGTTTTATCTTCTCCCGCTGCTCGGATGCACTCCCACTGGAGTGGATGTGAAGGCTCTTCTTGTACATGGCCATGCGTGTCTTCCCTTCGCTCCGCTGGATTTTGGGGAGCCGGGCTTTCTCCTGCTGCTGCCGAATTTTCAGCTGCTCTAACATGCGCTGGTTGTATCGCTGCATTTGTTCCCTTTCCTGCAGGGAGACAGGTATCAGAGGAGGAGGGACATCTCAGGGCATCTCAACAAGAAAGTGCTGAGGAGAAGAGAGAGAGCCAAGAGAGTAGATTTGGGAGTACCATGGAAGTGGCTGGTGACTGACAGCTCCACAAGAGGTTAGGGCAGCTACTGAACATGCTGTGAAAGCAAAGGAGAAGAGTGCTGAAAGGAACGTGCCAGTCTTCACTCACTGCTCTGGGAATCAACCATGCCAAACACCAGACAGTGACAGATTTCCAGAAAAGCCCCCAAAATTCAAAGCACGCAGCATTTTACGCACATTAAACGCACGCAGCACAGAATACATGTCCCAGGAAAGAAGGCTGACACGAGCATTGTTCTGGTCCCTTTTCGCTAATAATGACCAAGTCCCTTAACTCCTAACTCACCCTTACCCACTTAGAGCCTCAAGGGAAACACCCAGGGACACCCAGATGCTTTGTTGACCCGCACCAGTGTAGGAAGGTGCTAAGTCTTCACCTTCTCATGCTTCCGGAGCAACTCATGCCTCTGGAGGAAATACTGGTCCTTTAGCTGCTGCTTGACAAGCTGGTGCTTTTCCTGTTGCTGACGCTCTTCAAGATCCCAGATGCAAGCCTCCCGATCTGTGGAAAGGAGGAGGGTTAGGAGACAACCCACCCTGGTTCCTCAGCTTGGTCACACAAAGCATCCCAAGCTCAAGAGATCCCTACACACATGAGCAGTGCAACAGATGTGGGGGGTGATCATTCACCTCCTGTTTTTCATGAGAAATTGGTTATGAACCACATTGGAGAGTAATTTCTTTCAATTATGAAGCCTAATTGGTTCATATTTTGAAGATTCAAGCACTAAGTATTATTATTGTTAAACATTTAGACAGGATCTGGCAAGGCTGTTTTTTTTCTAAATCCCATCCTGCCAGCTTGCAACTCTGTCACAGCATCTGCTGCGTGGGAAGAGCCAGCGTTGGATAAACCCATGGTTACAGCATTCCCTTTCCTCCTTTACAGCCTTTGCCACCCACCTCTCATGAGCTGCTGCTTTTTGTTCAGGCACTCGCGTTCCTTGTCGCAGATCTCCCTTTTGTTCTGGGCAGTTATATTTTTCATGGCCTGCTCCAGGTCCTCCTTCTGCTTGGCCAAGAACTCCTGTTCCTGGAAGAAACCAGCGGTACCACCATGAGCCCTCCGTCTGCTGCAACTTGAAAAGCATCTGGTGGTGTTTCAGAAGCTGCCAGTCCCCCAAGGAGGAAGGATGATTCTGTCTACCATGCACTTCCCAGTCTTGGAGTTGTGGCAATCTTCTCTCAGCCTTACCATGGTTTGTTTTTTCTGGGTGAAGTCATCCATCTTCGCCTTCATGTTCCCTTTGCGCTGTTGCCGTGGCAGCTTCTCAACCTCGTTCTTAACCTTTAGGGAGGGAAATGAGATTTATCTGCAGGTAATTCTAGGCTAAGAACAACCCCACCTAAAACACCAACAACTGCTTCCCTCTCAAGCTGTGCCATGGAGAAATGCTGAAGCTTTCCTGGAAGAAAAAAATGCAGGAAACCAGCTTTCCTCCCTCCTATCCCTATTTTTACCTCCTTCTTCATCTGCTTCAGCTGCTCCAGAAATTTGACATGGTCCCGCTCCTGCTCCAGGCGAATGCGCTTGGCCTCCTCCCTCCGGCGCAGGGAGTGATCTTGTTCCATCTTCTCAATCTGCTGCTTCTGCTGCCGTTCCAGGTTTTCCAGTTCTGTGTCGTAGAACTTCTTCTTCGCCTGGAACAAAGGAAACAGAGGTCAACTTCAGCCTCCTCTCCACTTTGTTTCTTTCCAAAAGCTAAAAAAGAAAAAGAAGTGAAAAGAAAAAAATAAAGGAGTGGGGGATTGTCCTCGCTTGGATTGAGCCATTGAGCCTCTTTACTAAGCAGAGAGGAGGGAAATTTCCAGCTAACACCCCACAAAGCACACAGGGCAGAGCCAGCTCTAGCATCAGCACTTTAACTGATTTTTGAACTTGTTCTGGCACTGATGCACTTCAAGCCTTTCTCCTGCTTATGTCCTGATTTACAATATCCCACTGGGACCCAAGGTCCTGGGCAAATATTGGCTCAAGCAGTACAGCTCTTTCTCTGCAGGCAAGGATTTCCAAGTCTGAGGCTCTGTGCTCCAACAGTGTCCTTGTGTCCCATCTCTCCCTGCCTGCAGCTCGCAGGGATGGACCACCCAGGAGTCAACAAGAGCAAGTTGCCCCAGGGAAAGAGTAAAGGAACCAGGTTTGGGGGTGTTGCACAGCACATTGCACGGTGAATAAATGCCACAAATGAAAAGTGACTTGCCAAGATGGGCATTCACAGATATGGCACATCGAGACTGTAGAAATACAACAGAGCCCAGGAACATGGGAGGGCTCCCAGCCTTCCGTGAGGGGATGGGGCTTCCAGGAGCACACGCAGGGTGGATTAATAAAGGGGTATTTAAAGCTTTCCTGAGCCATCTTTTAAAGGGGCTCCCCTGCAAGTGGGGAAATTTAGGTTAGATATATGGAAGAAACTCTTCCCCATGAGGGTGGTGAGGCCCTGGCACAGGTTGCCCAGAGAAGCTGTGGCTGCCCCATCCCTGGAAGTGTTCAAGGCCAGGTTGGATGGGGTTTGCAGCAACCTGGTGTAGTGGAAGGTGTCCCTGCCCACAGCAGGGAGATTGGAATGAGATGATCTTGAAGGTCCCTTCCAACCCAAACTATTCTGTGTACTTCAACAGAAGCTGGCCATGGAGGGACTAAGTCTGTGAGCCCAGTTTATCTTTATTCAATTTACACTCATAGGCCTGCCAGATTTCCTGCTGTCACATGTTGGCCACATTGCTTTCTCATTTAAAGGATTTTTTCCCATGGAATACAACAATTTCTTACAGTAGCCATGAACAGACATACAAGTAAAGGTCCATAAAGAGGGGAAGTCCAGAACAATCCTTCCCCCTGCAACATCCTACCAGGCAAAGGCCATCAGTGCTTCCCAAGCTGCAGAATGCTTGTGCTCAATGCCCACAAAAGCCTCCATCCTCCAACAGAGGCATCCCATGCCTCACATCCCAAAAGGGTTCCTTGACATTTCTGCTCCCTCTGGATGTGATACCCCAAGGTCGTTGCAACCCGGGGAGCATCATCCTCTGTGGGGGTTTGCAGGGCACCTGCAGAGAAGTCAAACCAGCTTATTCCCAGGAGGTTCCCCTGCCCACGTACCATCATTTCTTGCTCGAAGCGCCGGAGCATCTGCTCCAGCTGCAGCTGGTGTTTGTTGTTGAGCTGGGCCTGGTTTCGGTGCTCCTCCTTCTGGAGGAGACGCAGCTCCCGCAGCTCCTGGCGCCTGCAGAGGGTTAAAATGGAGGGAGAGAGAAAAATACAGAGTCAGACAAGTGCAGAGGCATGTGGGTGAGCAGAGATGGCAGAATAAAAGGCCAGAGCACTTCAGCAGGAAATGGAAGCAGCACAGCCATCCTGTAGGATCCTGCCATTTGCTTTGAGCACAGGCAGGAGGTAAATGCCACCTGACTGATATGCTCTCAGGCTCTGTGACACTGTGAGGAAGCAGGATGCTAATTATGGGAACTGCTGGGAAAACCATCAGCTTTCACAGGTAAGGCCTATTAGCATTCACAGCTTCTTAAACAAGTCCTGTCAAAGCTCCTAAGGTGATTCTGCAGTCACTGCTGCCTCAACCAGCACCCAAAATACCCATTCTGCCAGCTGGGTTAGGACTCTCTGATTTTCGAAACAAAGCTGAGGCCAAGCTGGTGCTGCTCTAGTCTGGCCCTTATGCTCTGCATCAGTTCTGGCTCACACCTGGGGGGCAGAAAGAGTGGTTTTCCCAATTTCTGACCTATCCATCATAACATTGCATCACTTCCCTCATCCAGCTTCACACTCAGTAAAAGGCAGCCTCTGCTCAGAGGGTTGTGTTTGAGTCCATTTGCCAGGTCTGTTCCTGACCCAGCTGGAAATCACTGATGGCAAACGGAGCAGCAGCAGCAGTTCTCCCATGCAGGATCCCCACCATGACCTCCACTGCTGTGCATTAACCCCACACACTGAGTACAACCCTCTCCAGGGGCCCTGCTGGGAAGAACACTTTGGCACCATTTCTTTCAAAACAAGACCACGAAACAAGAAAAGGCCCTGGCACAGGTTGCCCAGAGAAGCTGTGGCTGCCCCATCCCTGGAAAAGTTCAAGGCCAGGACAGTGCTTGGAGCAACCTGGTGTAGTGGAAGGTGTCCCTGCCCATGGCAGGGTGTGGAATGAGATGAGCTTTAAGGTCCCTTCCAACCCAAACCATTCTGTGGTTCCACGATTCCATAAAAGCTGTACCTGGAAATTCTCTGTATGCTAGTACACATATTCCCCTTGTTTTATTTGGGTTACGTGCACTTCTCACACAAAAATTAATAGCTTATGAGCTTCTGCATAGATCTGATATTGGGGCCTAGAAATAAGGCTGCCACAGGGACACAAAGTGCTTGGGACAAATTATACTCTCGGGGAGTCCCTGAGAACAGCACAATGGAGCCTAGAGTAGGGCATCAAACAAAACAATTTGTATTGTAATTATTTTAAGGACCTTTTAATTTCAGTGCTAGAAACAGCAGTTCCTCTTTTTTAGAATAGGTCACGGAGGTTTGAAAGCTGCAAGATCTGCGAAGGAGTCATAAAGGCTTAAGCAGGGAGGATACACCCATGAATATTAAATGATGCTCGAGGAGTTTACAACTCCCTTGGCCTTTCTGTTAATGAAGTCTGAGGAGGTACACGAACAAAAGGAAGAGGAGCATCTTGAGAAGATTTCTGTGCTTATTTCCATTAAGCCAGGCATCTCCAGCCCTAGGAACACATTCAGTCATCCCCAAAGGACAGAGCCAGCCACAGCACAAGCTTCCCTTGTCACAGTCTTGCTGCACTCTTCCCCTGCATGCAAAGAGAGCTCAGCTTAGTGGTACAGCAAGCCCTGTGCCAGCCAAGGAAAAGGTAAAGGAAGTGATGTCCACACTGGACAGCTGTGCTGTCCAAGTGGAATGAAGACTGGAAATGAGAGCACTTTAGGTCATTCCTGGATTAGCTTCTAGAGAAGAAAACCCTACCCTAGCTCAGTGCCCTGCCCTGCCCTCCATCCCAGTGACCCACTTGCCTGAGAAATCTCATTTCTTCATCCTTCTTCTCATCCTCACTGATGATCTTCGAGGTGGTGACACTCACCTCCACTCCATCCACAACGAACTTGCGGGTGCGTTTGAGCGTCTTCTTGTGCATCCGGGAATCCTGAGTTTGGCAAGGAGGGGAAAGGAGGAGGTCATGAAGGAGCTCCCCGGCTTGTTGCATGGGGTGCAACAGCTGGAAGCCTCAGAGCAATTTTGATGCCATTTGTTCATGAAGAACACACACAAGGAAACCACACGGAGCACAAATCATCGGCCCATTTGGAGATTCAAGCTGCACAGCCTTGCTACCACCTTGCAGAAACCTGACCTGGAAGAGACACAACCCAGCACCCAAAGACCCTTTCCCACCGTGTCCAGCTAAACCATGATCTAACATGATTCCCTCTTCACGGCTTACTCCCTGTAAAACCCAAAAGACTCTTTTCCCCTTCTGTGGGACCAACTGGGGAGAACAAATCCATGTGTGGCATTGTATTCCTCTTTGGCTGGCCCCAAGGAGACCAGGTGTCCTGGGAAAGAGGTAAATTGCTATGCAAGAGCATCACATTTCTGTCATCAGGGAACCACACTGTCTGCAGGCTCCTGAGGGGAATGCTGGCTCTCGTGGTCACGGCAGGAGGCAGGAGGGGAGGAATGTTTTGCTGAGAGTGGTTTCCCAGCACGTTTCTGTGCCGGGAAGCCATCACTCATGCAGGCAATTTGATAAAGATCTTGTGCAACACATCACTCTGCCCCCTCAAGTCACAGCATTTCTTCTCCTGAAGCTCAGCAAATACCATTCCAGTTATTTCTCCTTCTCCTCTAAGCCATGCTGACCTGGCCAGCTCTAGCTCACAAGCATTCCCAGCCTCCATAAAGCTTTAGCAAAAGCCAAGAAGCCTGGGAGGTCTCTGTGCAAGTCACTGCTGACACAAACCAGGCCAGATGTATGGCAGGTTGGAAAAACTGAGAGCAGCACAAGCCCAAATGAACTTTCTCCTGGGGCCAGGTGTTCTAGGAAAGAGCAGCAGAGTGATGGCTATGGATAAAGTTCAGGAAATCACATTTGGGGTTTCACACTTGCATAGTCATACACAGTTAGGAGAGTGGCATGGTTATTTCACACTTCCCAGGGCCCCAAAATAGCTACAAAACATCAGACTTCCATTAGATTTCACTGACCTAGGGCAGAAGAGGACACATAAACCTGCAGCAGCTCCACCAAGAGCTTCTCCTTCACTTGAGGACATGCCATGTCCCCATGGCACAGCTTCACCCAGCAGTATCTGCTGGCCTGAGCCCAGCTGGGACAGTGAATTCATAGACAGGGAAAACACACTGCTGAAGGCTTTTCTAGAGAAGGCATTCCTCCCTCCTTGTTAGCCCCGTGTTCTCCAACACCCTCTGCCCACCACTCTCACCTTCAGGGAGATGGAGCCACTTTCCCTGTTGAGGGACAGGTCAGCAGACAAGGAGATGGTCAGGTCCATGCTTTCAGAGGCTGAAGTGCTGCCAGAATCTGAGTCCCCTTTGGACCTGCTGCCAGGTAGCGGAGCCGGGGGATCCAAGCTCCCGTTGGCGAGTTTCTCCTCTGTGAAGTTCTCCAGGTGGCTGCTCTCCGGTCGCTCCCCAATGCTCTTCTGCTCCTTGCTGCCTGCCCTAGGCTGCTTGTTCCCCTCCGTTGAGTTATCCAAATGTCCAGGCTGCAAGATGATGTCTGGCTTGTCCTGAGTGGCTGAGGTGGCAGAGCTGGCGGGGGTTTGTGTGGAGTGATTGCTCTCCAATTTGTCATTGTCACCGCTTATCCCTTCGTCTGAGACTTTATCGCTCTGTCCATCTGTGCTGCCCTTGCCAGTCCCCACAGACCCATTCACTGCTTTGGGCAAGGAAGAGTCTGGAGGCTTCTCCCCGTCAAAACTCAGCTGACTCGCCTCAGAGGGGTCCCGCTTGTGCTTACCGGGGGGCTGGAAAGACAGGGAAGGGAAGATGTTGGGTTTGGCTCCACACTTAACACAATTGCAAGGGCTCTAAGTCCCTACACTTCAGCCCAAAGCCACTCGCAGCTAAAGAGTTATTGGGAGGAAATCTTCCCTTTTAGGACATCTGCCCTGAGATACTACTTTCTCCAGGTTTGTGGCCCCAAGGACTGTGGACACTATCTGGAAGGAAAAAGCACGGTGAAAAAACTCCAGAATCTACATATTCTGAAGTAGCAGCCTAGGAGTTTATGTATCAAGCACTTTTTTCCCATGGCTAATTGCACCACGGATTAATCACTACTCTTTGCCACAGAGGAGGGAGGTCGAGGCGTGTCCCCCAGCAAGGTTACCCAGGCAGCTTTGAGATGTTCTCTTCAAAGAGGCCAGCTCAGGGGCAGATCTGTCCAGCTTCTCCAGCCTCTATCAGGGCCTATTTTTCTTTTTTTTTTTTTTTAAGCCCTTCCTGTGAGCGGGCACTGGGCCACCCGCCGGTATCATTGTTTCTCCATGCCCTTGGCAGCCACTGAAAAACAGCCCCTCCCTGGCCAAGCAACCATTTTGCCTCCACCTCATGGGGCTCAGAACAGCTGTAAACTCAGCCTGCTGAGCTCTTTCTCCCACCACAGCCACACTGGCAAACTTGCCAGCACGATGCTAGGAGCGCTCACCGAGGCAGACTCCGATGAGTCATCCTCTTCTGCTTCATCCCGACTCTCCTCAATCTCTTCCATCACCTCAGCCTTGGCCTCGGCCACCAGCTCGCGCAGAGCCCGGTTGCTGGTCACCTTGCTGACGAAGGGATGCTGAAAACCAAGCATGGTGCACATGTGTGAGGTGGCCAAAACCAGACCTTGTGAGCTCGTGGCCAAGTGACAGTCCTGGCACGGACCACCTCTTGCTGTAAAACAACTGCAACCACCTGAGGATGTGGTTCTTTCCAGTGTCACCGGGCTTAACCCCCCAGACGAATTTACAGACAGGCACGAGGGAGAACAAGAGAGAACATGCTGCTGAGGTTAAACACACACTCTGCACACAGATGCTCAGAGCCTGGTGCTCTGCAAAGCTGCTTTATGTCAACATCCCCCCCACAAAAGCATCAGCTGAATTTAAACAGGGGGACATTCCCCCTCCCCACACAGAGCGTCCGAGCCCACAGAATGCCAGCAGGAGCAGGGTAAGAGCCAGTCTGCAGGATCCCTGGGTGCAAACAGAGCCTGGGGGAAGGTTTAATTGAATTCAGGCTAGAATCACTCAGTGCACACAGCGGGGTGTTTGTGTTGAGCTTCAGCAAAAGGCTGTGGAGTCTCTCAGGTCTCTCAGGGACTCCAGCATGGATGGGAGTGTGCAGACAGTGCTGCAGGGTGAGAGAGCTGCAGTCAGCACAGAACAGCACCTTCCAGGTTTTTGCTATTATTTTGAAAAGGGACAGGAGGAAAAGACAGGAGTTGAATTTAAATTTGGGATAATCAGGTATCATCCAAGCTGGCTGCCAGATGGATGTTTTTATTCCAGCTGCTGTCCATAGGGGCTCTGCAGTTCACTCCAAGGGGAAAAACATTGCTGATCCTTTTTGGAGCATTTTAGTGGCTGAAAAGTACTGTGAACTTTCTAAACAAGACAAAAATCATCTGAAACCAGTCTGGGGCCACAGACCCAGCCCAGGGACTGGTGCCAGTTCCTACCTCCAGCAGCTGGGCAGCACTGGGCCGGGTCTCTGGGTTCTTGTCCAGTGCCTTCTTCAGGAAGTCTCTAAACTCCAGGGACCTGAAAACACAGTTGTTGGTGAGAAGCTTAGGAGGGAGAAAGGCCTTGAATGCCACAGGGTTCTGCTTGATCCTTCTTCCAGATTATGTCCCAGCTTGCAGCTCTCCGTAATTCCCTCTGCACTCCCATGGGAAACCCAATGCTCAGTTATCCTGATTATTTGTAAGCAAATCATCAAAGTGGCCAAGTGAGAGACTAGATTTTGCCTTACCTATGATGGCAACAGATGGTGAGGACTGAGCCCCAGCCACTGTTCCCCAGGGCCAAGGCAGAGGCAGGAGAGGACACCAGCAGGTACTCTCCAAAGGGAGCCCATGGCTGGAGCTGCTTGTGGACAAGGATGTTCCAGGAGTCATCCCCACAGCCACACTGGGAAACGATGGCTGTGAAGGACCAGGAACCCCATAGGAGGGCACCCTCAGCCTGCAAAGCACAGCTCTGAGATCCAGAGCATGTCCCTGATCTGCTTCTGGCTTCGGAGCAGCTCCAGAGGAAGCATTCCCACCCTGCCTGCTGGACTTTAGCGGTGGGGTCCTGCCTGCACTGCTGTGACAACGTTTGTGAATCCAGTGCTCTCTCAGTATTTTGCTACTGGCTATCACACAGCAGGTTTTATAATGCTTTATAAATAAATAAATAAATTAAAACTAACTGATCGGTTTACTTTTAAATGCAGAAGTGGCTTTCCAAAAATTCTGGAGCTCTTAGCAATCTCCAAGTTTAGAGAAAAATTTGCCTTTCATACACATGGGAGGTTTTGAAAACAGCCAAGGGATCACCCCTCACGTCAGGGGGGCCTGTGGGTGAGCAGCAGCTCCCCCTGTGCTGCCTGCATGCTGTCAGCACAGTCTGAGAGTCTGCCTTCAGCCAGCAGCACCTTCGGAGCCCCTAACACACAGCTGGACCTAAAATACAGCTGGAATTCTACATTAGGCTCTCAAATTAAACAAAACTGCTAGAAATGACTGGGTTTTTTTCTCTCCTCAAGTTGGGAAACCTGCACTCTGCTGGCTCAAACGCCTCACCATTTAGAAGGGCAGCTGAGCGTGGGGGGGTCGGACTTGGCGATCTTCAGCAGGACTCTCATGGGGTTGAGCTCGTGGTGGGGTGGCTCAATCTGGGCCATTTCGATCAGTGTGATCCCCAGGGACCAGATGTCTGCCTTGTAGTCATAGGGAGTGTCCTTCATGGTCTCGCACATCACCACCTCCGGGGCCATCCTGCAAGGGGCAGAGCAAGGAGCAGGGATGGGGAGGGATGACACCACTGCCACACAATGTGAGCCTTGCAGCAGCAATTAAAGACTTTAAATAATCCACAGCATCGCATAAAAACAGCCTTTCCTCCTAGCTCTGGGTTTCAGAAGCAGCAGCATCTTTTCTAAGGGGTCCAACCCCCTCCCTCTTCCACAGACACGGAGACAGCCCGTGGAAACCCCCAGGCCATTGACATCTGGCGCGGATGTTGCTTCAGACAATAAATTAATCCTCACGATTCCATTCCCTCAGCAAGTCGGGTGATTTAGAGATCGTGTTTCTGGAGCGAGGAGTCGTTCCCATGTGCTTGGAGTTGCTCCAAAGCCCACCCCAGCCCCTGAGGTGGGGGAGCAGGGAGAGCACACACGCCAGCACACGTGTGTCCCTTTGCTCTGCCAAGCCTTGGCCGGCCCAGGGCACCGTGACACCACGCAGTGCTCCCACACCACCGAGGCTGCTCACAGCTCCATTCAGGCAAGGAAAACCCTTGCACGTGCAGATACAGCAGCCATGACTCCTTGTAAAAATCCTCCCACCCATGGTAAGGCACCAACACATCCCAAAGGCCACGAGATCCCCACTTCTGGCAAGCCTGATTTTCAGAGGAGTGAAGCCCCTCACGGACTCAAGGTTCATAACAAGCAGGTCACTCACCAGTAAGGGGTCCCAATGAAAGAGTCTCGCTTCTGCAAGGTTTTCATGTTTTTGGCAGACACTCCAAAGTCAGCTGCAAAGAGCAGTAACATTAGATGCTGTAGGAAAACTAAAAGACCCCTCTGAATTAGCACACTTGGCTGAAATGCAGATTGAAAAGCAAACATTTATTTGAGGCAGGAACACGATACAACATGCTGTGCCCTCTCAACTGAGCATCAGAAATCAAATTTGGTTTTGGATACATGAACCCCAGGACCCTCCTCTCCTATGTACCGTAAGACAGGGGCATGACAAGCCACCCCTGCCAAACCTTATGCATCCAGAAGGAAGTCAAGATCTTTTCTGCAAACAAAAGCAGATACTTTCAGAACTGCTATTTCATAGCAAAAAGTCTCACTTTACACCAGAAAACCCAAAGTACTGTTACACTCATTCTTTCCCTTCAGCCCTGTGCACAGCAGCCACTGCATGATGCCTCTCCCGGATTTTGTCCCTTCTGTAGAGAGCTGCTGAAGCCAACTCAATCCAAATCAAATCAGGAAGACCTGTAAAAGGTACCAAGCCTACTCCAGGTGAGTTTGCTCTCTGAGACAGCCCTGATAACAGCTGGAGGAGCTGTTACCCATCTGCACCCTGAGCTCAGGGTGTCCCTGACTGTGGGTCACCCTTGGCCCAAGCCAGCAGTGTTTCTACAGTGTACATGGTCACAGGAAAGTTTCTCTATTCCCAGGCTGGCAGGTCTCCATCAGCACCCATAGACACATCCCAAGAACACCCAACAGCTGCTGGCACCCCTCAGGAGAATCCAGTGGAGATCTGCACCTTTCTGACCAGTTCATACAGACAAATTTACCTTCTCGTCCCCCAGCAGGTTGCTGGATGCCAATTTAACTCAAACCCATAGTGAGTTGGCAAAGCAAGCCTTTGGCAAAACTCACCCTGTCACCACCAAACCTGCTCTGCAGATAAGAGGAATTCTTCCAGCTCCCAGCCCTGCCAACTGGCACCCTGCGCAGGATGCTCAGCAGGCCAAAAAGCACAAAAATCAAGTTCAAAGAGGGATTAAAAAAATTCATGCAATAAAAAACCATGGAGGAGGGCCTGAGCATGGCTGTGGCTTGGGGAGCCTCGGTACATTTTGCCTCCCATGGAACAAAGTCTTCCCATCCTCCTGCCTGCACCTCTCAGCCAGCAGACAAGCAGCGATGTCCCATAGGCAGGACAGCATCCCTCAATCCCCTCCCACTCAGGCACAGCCAAACATTACAGTCCAGCTCCAGCAGCATGTGGCTGTCCTGGGTGCAGCATGGAATGGCCCCAGGCAGCACCATCACCCACAGTTGCTCTCTCAGGGGAGCTTGGCCAAGCAAGCGCCTGTTGGGCAGCTCACCAAGCTTGATGTCCCCATCCTGGGTGAGGAGCACATTCCCAGCCTTCAGGTCCCGGTGGATGATCTTTTTGCTGTGGAGGTAGTGGAGGGCTTCCAACATCTGGCGGCAAATCACTTGGATCTGAGGCTCAGTCAGGCCCCGGTCCAGCTCTGTGGGGAGGGAGAGGGATGTTAAACAGGACAGGGACAGAGTGATGCTCTGTCCACCTGAGCAGCAGCAAGGCACAGGTTACCCAGCAGACCATTGAAAAACCACTGTCCATGTGTCAGAGCAGCAGGAGACAATGCAAATCAGCTTGTTAAGGTAATTTATTCCCTAAGCCAGCACTTGCAGCAGAATGCCCAACTCTTGGAGCTGCTGGTTTACAGCTCCCTTCTGGGAATATACAGCTGGGGCATTTGGCTCTGGAACAGAGCATAAGGGGGACAAAGAGGGGGAACCAGGCGTGCCTGTGATGGGGGTCTGAACTGCAAGTTCCCTGACAGTTTGGGAAACAAGTCCCTGCACACAAGTTGGACCTTGCCCAGCTGCTGTAGAGAGGAGGGAGATGAACTTGGCTGCAGGCAGCAGGGTCAAACACAGGCATGAACACCCAGGAGCTCCATACAAAACCATGCTCTCATTCTCCAGGGAACTATCCCTTCCATGGAGATGTACTCTACCCCCCTATACCCCATGAGGGACACGCCACTTCCCAAAGGAAAGGGTAGGGTTGTCCCTACCCACTGCTCTGAGCTGGTTTTTTGGGTACCTCTGGGTACCAGTGCACCAGTTCATACCCTGCTGTCTGTCCCAGAGTTCAAGAAGAGTTTGGACAATGCTCTCAGGCACATGGTGGGATTCTTGGGGCTGTCCTATGCAGGGCCAGAAGTTGGATTTTGATGATCCTAGTGGGTCCCTTCCGACTCAGGATATTCTGTGATTCTCTGATTCTATTTCTGATGCTTGAAGGGACATGCAATCACTGGTGTGACCTCCCTGCTGAGCTCTGCTGGGCCACCTCCACCATCTGAGACCGTTTTCCAAGGCGACAGCTCTGCAAACCATCAAACTTCCAGATGGTTAGCATCTCCTGAGCTTCCCTCCCTCCCTCTGCAAGCCCTTTGCACTGCAGATCCCTCCTCCAGCAGCTCTGAGCCTGAGGCAGAGCAGACCCAGCCTTAGACAGCATCAACTGCCAAACTGCATGGCCAGGATGGGGGCTGAGGGAAGGACCCCAGCAACTGAAACAGATTCAGAGTGAGGATCCCAGCCACAGGCTGGGGGATGCTGGGTCAGCCACTTTGTTCCTCCTCTTCCTCACCAAGATCTCCCTTCCTCTGGGGGAAGCTGATTATTTTCATTTTCCCTGGAGCATCTGGCAAAAGCAAGGTGCAGTGGGCCACAGGTTTTGTACAAAAGATTTAAACGGGAAAACACCAGTTGCTGGTGGGGATGGGGAGATAGAACAGGCAGCATTCAGCAACTCTGAATTTACTAATGCTGGGAACATTCCTAAGCTCCAGCTCACAGCTCCTCCTGTCCCTCCCTTGGGGGTGACAGTGCTATAGCCAGCCCACTTGCTCATGGTTTCCTCTGCTGCCCCTTCCCAGGTCCTCCACAGACTGACTGCCACAGCCACAGACCCACCAATGCTCAGGGGGATTTTCATGTCACAAGAGATGGGTAAAAAAACCCTGTTGAGGTTTTCCGTGGGGAAGGCATAATTTCTCCAGCACTTTGGAAAATGTACTTTTTCATGTAGTGATTTGGACCTGCTTTAAAGAAGTTCCCTAAAGGAGGGCCAAGGTTTAAGGGCTGAATCAAAGATGACAAATTTGCCTACTGGGGATAAATAGAAAGCAAGGCCTTTGGAAATATCAGAGCTGAAAGGGAGTAACCCCCAGGAAGACATAGGTCTGTCCCAGAGGCTCCAGGCAAGATGTCAGAGCATCCCATTCTCCATGCAAAAGGGATGTCAACCCCCCCCCCCCCGGTGTCCATACAGCCCTGGCACAGGGGGGCTGTAGCACCAGCCAGGGCTGTTTTGGGGTACACCCACACACTACCGGTCCCAGCAGCTCCCTCTGTGTGGAAGGGAAGAGTTAAAAATGGGAAGATTCCTGGGATTACTGCAAACTGCAGTTTATTAGGTGCTCTGCTGCTTCACAGATGACTGATACCATACGGAGAAGTCAGCAAAAAGATCTTGGGATATTCATCATGACAGACACCCAGATTAAACATCTCAGCCCTGCTGCCCTTCTGGGGAAGCTGTGGGAACAGGATCCCAAGCACCCAGTGCCCCCCCAGCAGATAAATATTTAAAATCATCTTTCCCCTCCAGCCAGACTCTTCCTTCTCCCCATGCCTTGTGATCTGCTGATCCCAGCAGCATTTAAATCACAAAAGGACATTAAGGTAGCTCAAAAAATACCCCAGGGCTGCCACACCTTCTGCTCCGGGTATGAAAATAGGCAAACTCATGGGAGAGAAAGGGCAGGTGGAGGAGCTGGGGCACCCATGCCTGCCATCTGTCTGAAGGCTGCCCCTGGGAACGAGCCAGAAGGCTGGAAATGCCTTCGGGCATCGCCCTGGGCACGGAGTAGAGCCCGGCACCGGCGCTGCACTCACCCAGCATGGTGGCATCCACCGCCCCGCCCGGGCAGAACTCAATCATGATCTGGGGGAACAAAGAGAGAGGAGTTAAAATCAGGTCTGTGTCTCACTGAGAAAAGCCACCAGGCAGGGAAGAGGAGACAAAACCGTGTGATTTGCTTCCCTGCATGGCAGAGCTGCCCCTCAGCACCACCCGGGGGTGCAGAGGCTTTGGAGCTCCCCAGGACACATCCCTTGGGCACTCCCAGCACCAAGGATCACTCGAGCCCTGGGGTCAGAACACCCCCAGCAGCCCTGTACCTGGATGCCCACCACGAGCAGCCACCCCAAGCAGCCGACTTCAGTATTTCCACCTTCCTCTCTGTTTACATCTCTTCCCGCTGCATTTTGGAGCCGGGGCTGCTCCACCGAGCAGCCCTGCCAAAAGGATGAGATAGCTGTCATAGCTGGGAGCTGACGTGGCTGGGAGAAATCAGGCAGGATTTTCTCTGGCAAATGAGGGATGGGGAGGGCTGTCATGTCTTTAGGGTGTTTTTTTTAACTATTTTTGTTTCCCCACATTGCTCAGTAGTTCATTGCTCCCTTGATTTTGAACCATTTGAGAGGAAACTGTCAATAAAGAGAGTGAGTACACTCACCAGACTGATGCTGTTTTTCTCCCAGGGACATGCACAGAGTCCTGCCAGTCCCACATACCTGCTTGCCTGTGCCCTGCCATCCCCTCCACATTGTCCCCTTCCCCCTCACCTCTGCACAGACTCAGCCACAGCTGCCCCAGTGCTGGCCCCCATTCCCTGCTCCCCTTCAGGGCAGCCAGGGCTGCTCAGATAAACAGATTACAATTTCAAGCAGCCAGGGATTACAAGGGACAAGAGATGCTTCACCTCTCTGACAAGCTCTTTCCTTGTGGAGGTGACACAGGGCAACATACCGGAGAGGTGAAATGCCAGAGTTTACTCTGAGGACAGCGCCTGAGCCAACCAAAGGCAGTTTGTTTACCAGCACAGTTCTCTAAGCCCTTCAAGTAGAGGTCATGCTCCTACTGGAGCAGGAGCTGAGGGTAGAAGGTTCAAGCTCCCTCTTTCCCATGGCCTAATCCTGTAGCTCCAGCAAAGCCACATCCCAACCCTTCAGTCCTGCAGCTCCTACACATGGGCAAGGCTATTATTGACCTGGACAACACTGGAATACAACTGCTTTGTTTTGGAGGAGGAAGGGGAACAGAATCAGGTGCTGAGATGCTGGAAACCTGGAATTGCTCTGTAAGAATCAGTGCAGGTCCAAGAGTTGGGAGAAAGACAATGCTGAGATGACAGACTCGGGCAGGTACAACACAGGCACCATTGGAGGAAGTGGAGAAGAATATACCAGAGGCCAGGGCTGGCGAAGCATTTTAAACAGGCAGGTGCAGAGAAGCAATTGGAAAGACATTTGAACCATTCACAGACTTGGAGAACCAATATACACCCGACACAGATTCAAGCAGGAGCCTGGCAGAAGGGATGTCAGTGGGCCAGCAGAGCCCTCACACCAGTGGCCCATATAAACCTCTTTTTTAATCTTGCTTGAGTTACTACGAGGCTCATTTCAATCAATATTTTTTATAGTGTTCCTCATCACATTTATCAGAGCATACTAACACCACCAGTAGACACCAGCCTTTCCTGGGCTCCTCAGAGCCCAAAGCACCAGAAAAAAAACTCAAACAAGCCTCACACTGCTGACAACCTGCCAGGTGGGAGGCCAAGGGCTTTCCCTTCCTTTGAAGGTGAGGGGATGTATGGGCCTCTCCTGGCTCAGCCACCCTGCTGATGGAACCTCTGCACAATGATACCATGATCCCACCTGTGGGACATGTCCTCTGCCAAATCATCCAAGCTGCCACTAGCCCAGACCAGCCCAGAGTGAGTGATTTGTCCCTCCAGGCAGATGCTGGGCTGAGCTTTCCTACCAGGGTCACAGCTGGCACAGCCAAAATGTGCTCAGGTCAGACACACTGAGCTTTTAAATGGGGAAAGGCCAAGCACAACACATGTGACTCTGGATCTGTGTGGGATGCATTTCACCTCAGAAAACTTCATTCAGGTTCAGCCTAGCAATGAGAAAATTAGGAGAATCAGCCCATCTGAACCAGCATGACCATGTATGTTTATGCAGGCACAGCAGGCTGCAGCTCATGCACTGGGAAGATGGGAAACATGGAAAACTTAAAAATATGCATTTTCAACAAGGGCAGAGATGCCAAAGAATAATCATGGGTGTGGTCAGATAGATAGAACAGCCAAAAAACTAATGAGCTTGTTTCAGCACAGAAAATACTATTTAAAAAAACTCAACTGGCAATCCCATAGATCACACTCCACACACACTTCCTTCCAGGAGCAGGGCCAACCTGGGAAACGTTTTACCATTGAAGCAGGTAGAAAGGCAGGCCTGGTGGCAGCAGGACACTGCCATCTCTGTGTGTCAGCTGGGAGATGGAGGAAGCTCACAGAAGGCAGAGGTTGTGCAGGCATCATCCCCAGACCCACAGGAGGGAAAAGGATGGTGGGATAGTCTCTGACACCCTGGGGCGGGCAGTCTGTCACTGAGAAACAAGTTGGGAAGATCATTTAACTCTTTTCTTAGGGCTGTTTCCACGTGCTTTGCTATATGGGTTGACTGCTCCTTTAGTGAGGTGTCCCCTAGCCCCTCTGGAGCAGTAACTGCTCTAGTGACAGTGCCAACTGCCCTTCACCCCCAACACTGCCCCGGGCTGCTCCCTGTGCTGTGCTCAGACACCTCGCCATCCCCTGGGACCTGGAGAGCTGGGACCCTGCATGGGGCTCACTGAAGAGCCACAGCAGTGCTGCAAAACAGTGGTTTCACACACCTTGTCCCAAAAAAGCTCCTCTGGTCTTGTGAACCAGAGATATGAGGCCCAAGGGGGGGGCTCTGCCCCACTGCTGACATCCCAAAAGCTGCTTCTTCACAGTAATTAGTGCTGGGGGGAGCACCCACACCTCCTCTTCCTCCTTCTGCTTGGGGTCCAGCACCCCTTGAGAGGTCTACAGCGAGCAGCCCGGAATGGGGTTGGAGCAAACATCCTGTTTATAATGATTTCCTCCACACAAGAAATCCAGGGACTTCCTCGCCAAAGGCTGCCCAGCCCCTCTGCTGCACCGGGCTGCTGGTGGGACATGCAGCAACAACAGGGGCTCTCCCTCCTGCTGCCACATCAAAGCTCTTACAAATCCCAGGGATTACACACTATCAACATTTTAGTTTTCAGTCTGTAGGCAGTTACAACCACACCAAAATTCACTCCATCTCTGAGCTATCTGAGCAACATGACCAACTGACAGCTGCAGACACATAGACAGAGCCCCCAGCTCTGACACCACGGCCAAGGAACTCCATGGGGATGCTCTAGCTGCACCGGAGCAGATTTGGGCAGCTGGTTTGTAGACAGAGAAAAGAACCTACTCTTACTACCTCTCAAAACCTTTGTGCCTTTTCTCCTATACTTTTAATGAAACAGCACAAATGAAGAGGTCTGCATGCAGAAGCCACAAAATCTTTCCCTTTCAAGACACTTTTGCAATGGGCAAAATTAAATTTAAACTTAAATCTGAAAGTCCACTCAAGTTAAAGGTTTTGCTGGTGACCTTGATTTTTCCCATGGCTCATCCTAATCCTGCCTTTAGGCACAGCAGGATCTGGGAACATTTTGGTAAGCCCAAGTGGGAGCAGGGCATGCGAGGGGGACTTTCCTGGGCTGCTTAAGTAATAAGTGACTGCCTGGGAGGAGAGGAAGTGAAGTCCAGTGAGCCTGGGGTTGCCCAGGAAAATAAATGTACATACATATGTATGAAACAGCTATGGCTTAAATGAAGTGCTCTTAAAGACACAGGTCTTCAAGTTGTACCAGAGCAAGGGAGCACTACATGTTACAAAAAAGCATTATATGACTTAACACCTTAAGAGAGCAGACTGGGTACTGTGCCAGGAGAATCCCTCCAGCACTTTCACCTGAGGACCAGAGGGACACCAACCTAGACAATAAACCTAGGATGGATCAGAGCCCAGTGCATTATCTGGGTCTGACAAACCAGGAGCAGTGTCTCCTGCCCAGGTACCAAGGTCCTCTCAGGTGGGACCCAGACCCTGCTTGCTCCTCCCACCCTGGGCAGGACTGGTCCTGCCTTCTGGGTGTGTTTGAACTCCTGGACCCTCCTGTAACACTAAAAAAAATACAAAAGGCTTATCTTGAAAGATAATTTTACCAAACAATGCACAGTCGCCAAGGGTGGAACAGCTTATGTCCCTGAACAGGGTTTGCAATTGAAACCCAATTAAGAGGAGAGGACGCACCCTCAGCCCAGCTCTTACTCACCCCATTGGCATGTCAGAGGGCAGGGGCCCATGAACCCTTCCCTCAGCAGTGCTGGAGAAATGCCTCTTCCAGTCAGAAAGGGAGAGGGGGGTGGAAAACAAAAGCCATCAGCTGGGAAAGCTGGGGGCAGCTCATCTCGGGGGTGGCAGCCCTGGGCAGCCAGGCATTTCCCACGGAGTGCAGGCAGGCCACCAGGTCCCCTTAGGACAGAGGAGCCCTTGGCTGGCAGCCCAGTTGCTCCCAAGTCACTGGAGGTGACGGGTGCCTGCAGGCTTTTCCTGTGACTTTGCTGCTTGTGCAGTTGCATGTTTAAGAACCCAATCACTTCGGGGTCACAGTGGTGCTCCAGAGCACCCAGCACTGTGTGTGCACACTGTGCCAAGCACTGTAACCACCCACCCTTCCCACCCAGCCCTGGGCATCAGGGCCCCCAGGATCCACCTGCCCCCAGATCCACCCTGCCTGGCCAAGAAACTGCTTTAAAACTGAAGTACTTCAGCAATTTCCTCTCCTAATCTGCAGCAGAGGGTTTCATTTTGTTTGTTGAAGCAGCTGCCCGCCGCTGGGGAGAAGGTAACCCGCAGCATCCTGCTGCTGTGGCTGCTGCTGTCACCCACGTGCAGCCTCGTGGCTCTGCCACGTTTTTGGGGCAACTTAGAGGTGTCCTTGTCACCCACAGCAGGAAGCACCCTCCAGCACAGCCACCAGCTCTCCTGCCTTGTGTTGGCGCAGAGGTGCTGGGGAGATAAGAAAAGTAAATTTGGTAAAGTAAACCGCGCTCCATTTACGGAGTGAGCCGGTGAAGGAAATGCTCTCAGGTTCCCTCCTTGCCTGCCATCACACCTGTTCCATCTTCCCTTTCTCCAGGAGGTCAACTTGGCACAAAGATCCCAGAGTGGTTGCTGCTATTAGCAGCAATTTCCATCTTGATGTTCTCCAGGATGGAGCAGGGCATGGAGAAGGAGCGAGGTGTGTCACAGATGGCCCCAGCCACGCTCACCATCAGAATTAAATCCTGCTTCGTGTGGTGCTGTCATTGCATGGGATCACAGTAGGTCCCTGGGCTGTCCCCCATGAGCAGAGCTGGGAGGAAGAGGCAGGAGGAAGGAGCCAGGGCAGATGTGCCTGTGTTGGTCCCGCAGCAGGGAGAGCAGGGCTTTCCTGGCATTGCCCACCCACTTAGGGGAAAAGCAGAAGAAATGCAACAAAAACAACAGCCCCCGTGATCCAGAGGCAGGGGGGCGGGAGACAGGAATCCTCTGCATTCAGCAGAAATGCAACAAAGTGAAAGGGAAAAGAGAAAGAACCAGAGCCTGGCTGCCTCCAGCTGTCCTGGTGCTGCAAAGAGACATGAGCTGCCCCAGTGTGAGGGTGGGTGGGGAGGGCGGTGCAGAACAGTTACAGGGACTCCCACTACAGAGATTCTCACCTACAAAACCTCCATGCTCCAGGTGCTGTGCATCCCCCACACTGCCTGTCACTGCAGTCACCCTGCGTGCTGCTCGATGTGCTGAGTCAGCAATGCTGTGAGCCGAAGCCCACCCTTCCTCCCAGTTTATCCAGGCGATGGACGCTGCTTCCAAAGCCTCCTCACATAGGAGCCACCAGCTTACTCAGCCCTACGACAGGAGGGGCTCAGATGCTGCCATGCTGACCTTGCTCATGCTAGAGCATGGGAGGGAAGGGGGAAAGAAACCCCCTTACAGTGAATTTTACAAAGCTGCTTTTTAGCAAGCAGAAGCAGCTTTTCCATAAGGGGATTGCCCAAAGGGAGAAGTCTGGATCCTCCTTCTGCTGCAGCAAAACTGGTGGCTGGGAGGTGAGAAAGCCACCGAGGCAGCACACATAGGCAGCATCACCTCGGGTGAAAACCACAGAGCACGTACCCCTGCCTGTATTTCAACAGATGAACACATTGAGTAACAGCCGCTGCCTCTGCAGCTTCAGAGCCCTCCCCTGGCTCAGTCAGCCCCTGCTGCTGCCCCTGCAGCCAGGCAGGAACAGGTTGGTCCCTCTCAGAGAGCCCCCAGCCCCACAGAGGCAGCTCATTGAGGTCCCTGCACAAAAGCTGCTGAGGGTGAAGGCTTTGGCCACGAAACCTGGTACTGCCCTTCCTCTGCCAGAAAGGAGCCCCAGCCTGGTGCCTTCCTCCTGCTCCTCTACCCCTGTGGAGCAAACACAGGCAGGAGACTTCACACACCTCCCTGGCAGTGCAGGAGGAGCCTCACTTGAGAACAGACCTCCTGTGTGCACTGCCCAAACCCACCCAAAATATTTCCTGGCTTTGGCGTGGGCACAGAGTCTCCCTTCAGTGTACTGAGGCCAGAGCAGGACTGGGTTTCCTGGAGGCCCCTCACACAGCCCACACCAGCACCATGGCACCCATAGCATAGGATGACTCCCCTGGCCTTGCAGGTGTTAGGGGCAAGGCAGGAGAAGCAGGAGGAAATGGTCTAGACCTCCCCATCTGCAACAAAGGAGTCACTGCAAGGCAGGTCTCTCCTCCCAGTGTCTGGATCACACACCACGGGCGAGACAAGCTCCTTCCCGAGCCCTGCAGGAGTGGTGGGAAGCTGAGAGCCCAGACGGTCTCTAGGGCTTTTGGTCTTGACTCAGGGGCAGAGGAGACTGAGCAAGTCCAGGAAAGCATCTTCCTACAGCCCCTCGGTCCTGGTTTTAGCACTGCAGAAAGTTTCCTGACTCGATACCCACAATGGTGGTTCATTGGCTACTGAATTCCTGCTTTCCCATCCAGTTCTTCAGGATGAATGTCACCCATCAGCTTGCTGGTGGCCTTTCCACACTACTGCTAAGCCCCATAATATAGATGCCATGGAAAATAAAGGACAGAGGCAACAGCTGGCTGTGTGCTCAAACTCTGAACGTTACCATAGCACTGAGAGGACTCCGACAAGGTCAGGAGCACCTGGAGCAGGGGCCAAGATCTGCACAAATCACGTGGAGGGGACGACCCTGGTCCAGCAACACTGGCTGCAGCAAAGACAAAGCATAGCACAAAGAACATAGATGGTCATTTGCCCTAAACCTGCCCAGATAAACGATGGATACAGACCTCAAACCCCATCCTAAGATCACTTTGTGCCAGAGGCCAATCCTGCACACGGAGTGGCCACCTGGGACACAGACAACACCCATACGTGCCCTGAGATGCCAGCACCATCTCCACAGCCCAGCTATGGCCCAGACACATGAGCAGGCAGGCACTCTCCCCATGAACAGCTCATATCCAGCCCTACTTATCTATCTGGGCTTTCACCAGCACCCAATGCTCCAAACACGTGAGCATGGAGTGAAGAGCCACTTGGCTCCATCTTCTGTCCCTCCAAGCCCATTATGTCCCTTGGGCTGATGGGCTGAGCATCTCATGGCTCCAACAAAAGCTTTAGACACATTTCTGCCTCCCAGGACTGAGGAATAGGCTTCAGCTTCTGAGTGACACAAAGGCCAGAGGACAGAGCTGTTCATCCCTGGTGGAAAGAACACGGAGATATATTTAGGCACAGAAGCCATGTTTAGTCAGGGCTAAGGGGCATGTCCTTGACCCCATCTGTGTGACATCAAAGCCAAGTTCTGGTGGTTAACAGCAAAGCTACACTGTCCTGTCTGCTGCAAGAGGAGGCAGGACAAGCAACACCAGATCTTCCAGGAGCAGCTCCCCTCTCCCCCTCCTAGCACAGGGGTGTGCAGAACCACAGGGGCTGGTTTTGTGGAGCACCACCTTGGCTTTTAAATGCCATTTGGTCAGATCCACTCCCTCCTTTAAAATCAAGGGCTGTGCTGACCAGTTCAGTTCTGTTTGCAAGTGTGTTGAGTCTCCCCGTTATCTCAGCCAGCCTGCCCTGCTCCGACTGAAGTCCAAGGATTAAGTTTACATTATGGAGCGGAGGGAGGAGGTGGTTCACATTCCTACACCCACTTAACTTGGCACTTTCCCCACCAGCCTCCTGCCCAATGCTTTTCACCCAACACATGCCAAAGGGCTGTAAGAAAATGGGGAGCATATTACACTAATGTAGCTCATAGGCCAGATGGGCTGATTGAAAGCAAGGCTGAACTGCTCCAGCTGTTTGCTGGGAGCTGAAGACAAGGCAAGACATGAAAGCAGCCTGTTACACATCGAGGACACACAACATCCTTCCTGATCTCATTCCTAGAGCCCCACGAGGCCACTGTGCCACCAACACAAAATGGGACAAACACTCAAGTATCTGCAAGTACCACCAGCTCCAAGCTCCCCTCCCAGCCAGCCCTCAGCACACACTAGAGAGCACATAAAACAATACAGAAGCCACCAGAAGCCTCTTTGCTGCCACAGAGCAGCACAAATGTCAAAAGCTTGCCTGACATGGCAAGTATGCTGTAGGTGGAAGCGAAATAATTAGCTTTCTGTAAGAGAGTGCTCCAGGCTTGCCAATTTCCCCCTTACAAACAAGGACACTATTCAGAGACTTTAAATATAATAAACCTTTCTGCCCCCTTTTCTGAACAAAATAACCTACAGAGAAAAATATTTGAAATAAAAAAGTCTGGCCCCCATAAGGAGTGAGGGAAAGAAAGAAGATGCAGGGCAGCAAGTAAGGAACCCAAGGCTTATAGAGTTTCAGAGCAGGAAAACTTCATGGAGAACAAAGTCAGATAGCACTGCATATTCCTTGTGAAATGCAGAGCTCCCTGCTGATCTTAGGGGACGAGTTTCTCACATCTAAATCATTCTGAGATGACAAAATATTTCCTTGAACTACCCCCAACAGTTGGCAGAAATAATCCCATTACTACTGAAATTTTGGCAGAACAAATTAAAACTCCTTTCAGTTTAACTAAATGGTTTTGATGTTGCAAAAAGCATCTTTCCCCTTGCTAGGACTACACAGGGCACTGAGTTCTTTTGACAAGGGCTGCTATCCAACCTCCTTGAATTCAGCATCCTGACTTTCATCATCCCAGAAATCCAGAATCCAAAACTACCCATGGCCAGCGAACACAAACAGCTCTGGGGTGCAGAGGACAGAGGGTTGGCATGGATGTACCCAGGGTACCTGGGATGCTGAGTGCTGCAGGAAGGGTTAATTGCAACACACATGGACTTCTTCATGAGCCCCCCTTCAGGGATTAGACCACAACTGGCTCCAAGCACTCTGGGCTCCCAAAGTCGTGCTCTGCAGAGCAGGGACAGAGGGACGAAGGCCAGAGCTGCTCTTTGCCATAGAAACCAGAAAAAACACCCAGGCCATGGCTCTCTGCCCAGGCACGGGGCAAAGGCTTTGCTGCTTGGAGGGCTGTCACTGGGATGCCCTTCTCTCACCAACTTAATCAGCATTTAGAGGCCACTCAGTTCATGAAGAGCGTTTGTTACCGGGTGGGAAGCAGAACTCAGAAAATAATTTCAAATACAAATAGCTAAAAGGAACAAGTTACTTCTTCAGTGGAAAGATTCACCAACCTCAAGTGCCCTAAGTTTGTGTCAGCAACTTAAAATAGATGATGCATTTCAGAAGGGCAAAGCTCGCTGTGAGAGCTGGAGTTTGACCCAGGACAAGCTTCCTGACATCTTTTTTTAACAGTCAGCAGTTCCAACACAGCCCCAGAGCCTCGCCTGGCCAGGAGGACAACTCATGGCAGGGGTGGCAAAAGACTTTACAAGTTTTCCACTCCTGCCTGGCATCTCCCTAGAAACAACTATTTGTCCTAACCATCCCCAAATTCACACATAAGGTGCCTGGATCCGTCACACAAGATGAGTACTGCTATCTAACTGTTTCAGTGAGGGCTTTGAAGTCAATAGAAAGCACCCCAAGCCATAAGGTCTGCAAAAAGACATCCCTCCCTCCCTCCCAAATGACAACTTTCAGGCTATATCTGAAATAAAGAACTCTAAACCTGCAAGCTATCCCTTGTTTCAGGGCTTAGGCTGAAACTAGGTTTCAAGGCACTGTCTCCCATACACAGGTAGTTCATAAATATTCGCTTATATGCAAACATTGTTCCTTAGCATTTCCCCTGGAGAGCCAGCCAAGTGGGAATGTGGCTTATTGCAATTCAGTTCTAAACAAAGTTTTCAAGTGCTTTGAAAACTGATTTGCCTACAGGCTTCTTGTCTGCTGCTTTCTTTACATAGAACTATGGCCTCATGGTTATAGCCCTGGACTGTGATTCAGCACATAAGACTAATTCCCAAGGCTCCTGGGTAAACTTTAGGCAAATTCTTGTCTGTGTCTCCACTCTTGTAGCTGGGATAATGACACCAGGTCTCTTTTATAAAGCATTCCATGGTGTTCAGATGACAAGACTGTGTAATCACAGGCAATATTATTGCTTCAATAACCTTTTCATGCAATGTTATCCTGTATAAAGGGTGGCAGACAAAGGTTTCTATTCTAGTTTGGGTTGTCATGTTGCTACCTGTAGAAGCACTCTTGAACTCAGCTGGGTTATGGTAATTTGCCTGCTGCATAAGTCATTCTTCGTGGTGGTTAAAAATCACTCAGTTTCCAACCCTGCTTTAAGGGAAACCCCCAGTTTTACCCAGAACAGGATTTACAGTGACTAGCCAGGAGTGTGAATGCTAAAGCTCACGTTCACAGGATAGAGTATATATGTCAGTCTCACAGAACTTGCTGCCCAGCTTTCCAGCAGAAGAAGACTTAGACCTCCATGTCTTTGGGAAAGGCAACAGTCTGTGGAACAGTGAGGCAGAAGGAAGCCTTACTGCTCCACAGACAGACAGCAGGTGGCAGGGAGAGGAGGTAAGGAGGATGCCACTCAGACACACGCTCTGCAGCATCCCAGCTGGCAAAGACAGTCTGTCAGAGCAGAAGTGATCACCCATTTCACCAATTATGATACTCTGCTACTCTGAACAGCAAATTGCTTGACCCTGGCAAGCCAGGGAAGTGTCAAAAAAACTACTGGGCTACATCACTTTTTCCAGTTTCCAGCTCTGGCCACGATGATGTGCTTCCAGCTGATCCTAAGGACAAGGAGAGGACACTGTGATATCCTTGCTGCACTCCAAGCCTCCAGGGCCAAGCAATGCCCTATCCCGATGCATACAGATGTCTGCCCACATCTGCTCCTTGCCTACCCACCCTGCAGAAGTTACTGGGCATGTTTTGCCATTCTGCCCAAATTCTGGACTGGCAGGAATTTAGAAACCAGTCCAGCAAACGCCACCCCCACACTGGTTTGCCCAGTGGGGCTTATCCTGCAGCAGCTCACGGGAACCGGAGCACAGCCCAGCCAGCAGCCCTGCACGGGGTGTCTCAGGGCACAGCTATATCTGGAAGGGATTTACATTTCTGCAGCTGGAGGAAGGAGGAAGAGAAAGGAAAGGGTTGTTCCTCTAGGACACTGTCAAGCTGTTTAACAAAGTTTGGGATCACGTTGTTTTTCTGGGTCTCTGCTACGCTCCAGCACAACGTGCAGTTCGACTCTCGCGAGCTGCAAACAACTGTTCAAGCACTTTGGGGGGAAGTTTTGTACAAAGCTTCAGGAGAACAAGGCCAAGTAGGAAGGGCCAGTTCAGACTGCAGCTCTCCTGCCAAGTGAAGTTTTAAAGGGACACGAATCACCATTAGATTCCTTGGGGACAGAGGACTGAGCAGCCTGGAGAGCCCTGGTCTGGTCCAGCATTCATGCAAACAGGATCCTGCAGGCATCCAGCCAGGCTTAGGCTGCTGACCCTGCAAGACATCCCTGCAAGTTGTAATAACCCCCCTTTGCTAAGGAAAACTGTAGAGAATCTGACACTGTTATCAGCTCACTTTTCTGTTTGTTTTAAAGAAAAGGTATTTCCAACTTAAGAGAATTAAAAGCTGCAGATGCTTTACATAGCCCAGCAGTCTAGTGCATGGGATAATGAACATTTATTTATGCTACAGGATTTTCAGGAATGCCCAAATCTCCAGTCAACATCCATATCAAAGGGGGACCAATCCAAAAAGTCCCTGGCTAAACAGGTCAGGGCCTGCCCACAGAAAATGCAAAAGACTTTTAAGGCAAGTACAAAGACTAGTACAAAGCTGGTGTCTATCTGCCAGCTGTATGAGTTACATACCCACACAGTGGGCCAGGGAAAGGAAACTCTAAGCTGATTAAATTTACTATTTCCAAAATGCTCTGGCAAGGCAGGGTTACCTGCACAGTACAGCGATTTTTGCTTTGATCTCCAGGAAACTTCTGTTTATTCAAAAATCCGTTTGCTGTAGCAACCGTGGGTTATAGAAAAGGAGGGAGGGGGAAAGAATTCCCTGGTGCTTTGCTAGAAAGGCTGCACCACCACTGTCAGAGTCCTGTGGTTAAATCCCTGGGGCCAAATGGCATTTCAACTCATTTCCAGAGAATCCTGCAGACTCAATGCTGGAGCATCTTGACAGGTTCCTGTAGGAAGGATCCTGGGTTTCCTGCCCTGCTCTGTGGATCAGTTGCCATCCTGTGCTATCAGTCACCATCCCCTGGGAGCAGAGATCTCCAGCATGAACGTTCATCACACCAAACTAGACTCTCCTCACTGGTCACCTTATCACTCCTCTGTCTGCGGGAGGAGACACTTGGAAACAGCAGAGGTATTCAGAAGCAGGAGATCAAAAGTTCCTCCCTTCCTTTGAGGCTTGAATCTTTTTTTGTTGTTTTGGAAGAGGAAAAAATACCCAAACACGAAGCCCTCAAGAGGGACACAAGAGCTGTTGTTTTTCTTTCCCATGTACTTATAATTATCAGTGCAAATTCAGCACCGTTGATTCCAAGCAAACAAACCCAGGTGTCAGTCCCATTCCTCAGTCACAAATAGCTTTAATGAGTCCATTTTTAAAGCTGTGTTATATTGGGTGAGGGGGATTTGCTTTTGTGTTTCCAAGTCCTACATCACACTTCAGGAAAAGAGACTTCAAAATGTGTCACAGCCACAAGGGCTCAAACCAGATTTTTTTTTTTTTTTAGTAGTATGAAATTCTCAGCTTCCATTTGGTGCCCCCATTTCCAGCAGCTGGTATTTATGCAAAAGAACATCAAATGCCACAGGGCTTGTAATAAAAATAAAATCATGAAAGCTCCCACCACAGCAGTTTTGCAGCCTCCCTGGGCTGTTTTCAGCCAGCACAAGACTTCTTGGCCTCTGCCACAAGCAAAGAAAAGAAGATAGAGGGGGGATGGAACAAGATAACAGCTCCTGGTGAGGGCACAGCCTCTCTGCAGTGTATTTATATGCCAAGGAAGTTCATGCTGGACGCTGCCATTCCACCAGTTATATTCCTGGGGACTAACTGGGGTCCTCCAAGCCCTTGCCTGTGGCTCACAGTGGGCTTTGCTCTGCGCCACACAAGAACTGGGGTTCTCCTCCTTCAGCTTGATGCCAATCATGTGAAGGTGTTTTACCTGGTATAAAAGCCAGAGGAATTTGCTGGGTTTGCTTTCATTCCAGTGCTATGGATTTCAAAGCAGCTGTTGTAGGATAAGCCACTTCCCTTTGCACAGAAAGGTCTTTTGCTTCATAAATATTTTATGTCACCTCCTGGCTACTGAAGGACAAAGCCAGACCCTGGCAAGAGAAGCCACGGGGACCTAAAGCTTCTCAGGGGGACAAAGAAGCTTCTGCAGAAGCAACCACCATGAAGTCCAGGTTTCCTAACATATTTCCTTGTTACTTCAAGAATCAGAGAACAGTCAGACCGATTTAACAAGAACCCCTCTCAGCATCAGCAGCTGAGACTGTTTGTGGCACAGACCAAGCTGTAAATTATTCAAGAGCCAAAGAGCCACTGCCATTCAGGAAGGTTGGGCACATCTGCACCCCTTGCCAGCCTGTCTGTGTGCTCCCATTCCTGTCCCTTTCTCACTTTGAACATTCTCTTTTCACACTGGGCTGCAAGGACAAGGAAACCACAGTGAATTGCTGACTAGACAGGCATCCCCAGAGGTTCTACCCAAAGCCACTTGGAGCCAGGAGCACAGCAGAGTCCATGCACCCATCATGCAAATGGTCCAGGAAAATGCTGGTTTAAACAACTGCACAGACAGAAATGGGGATGGGATATGGACAGAACAATGAAATCTGGTATTTATATGTGGATGCAAATTTTCCCCAGCAGCACTGGTGACCAAGAAGCGGAAGCCTTTGACTTCAGGGAAAACCTGGTAGTGACTAAAAGCCTTCCAGAAGTATAACAGCCTGGCTTATTTACTTCCCTCCAAGCCAGTAAAACACTAGAGCATTAATAAAAACAGCCTGAGCAATGAAATGCAAATGCTACTCAAATAATTAAATAAAGAGAATGATCCTCCTCCCAGAACAATGGCCGGGGCTGTAACGTGCCCTCGCGGGAGAGCCTCATACAGGAGGCTCTTGTTCCAGGAGTTTCAAAGAGGCTGTTTAATTTTAGTAGGTCGGCAAGCATATGACATTACAAAGCACTTCTTGGACAAAGGCAGAGCCGAGGAGCTCTGCAATCCATTTTCCCTACAGGAAGGAAGGCAAAGCTTCCTATTGCAGGGAGGAGGTGGAAGGGGAAAGGGGAGGGGGTTCACATTTTAGAGAACGAACAAGGCCAGTGTGTAAGATTCAGGCAGACCAGGCACAGAGCAGGAAGGTGAAACCAGCCAAACAGGGTCGACTATAAACCAGCCTCATGTCTTACCCAAGCTCAGCGTGTGTTTGCCTTTTTCATTTTGCCGAGATTAGTTCGGCTGCAGTTGCAATCCATCCAAATCCTGAGTCCCCTCCTAGGAGGGATGTTTGCCTTTCACTTCCTTAGAAGGGTACATATTGACTTTGTTCTTTAACATAGCCAGGGCTCAGCATCACCATTAGCAGCTGTCCAAATACCAACTGGACAACTTGTGCCCAGCTCCCTTGAGTCAAGAAGACACAGAACAGAAATGCTCCACACTGGCACTGCAGCCCTCCAAGTAGGGTGTCAAAGAGAAGTTGGGGGCTATATCCACGGATTTTTAAATAAGAAGGGTCACCAACACATGCTGACGTTGCAAAAGGAGCTTGCTGACTAAACACACGTTGCCCAACAAAAGTCCCTCTCCTGCATTGCTTAACCGAGGAATGAACTAGACATGGATTGCATTATCCCAGCTCAGCCCTTGGCACCACAACCAGGGACCGACGGCTCCGACAGCTCAGTTCACACAAGTGCAAGTCCCAAAAGCTGAGAAATTTTTTTATCTCTACTAAAATGACTCAGGGAGGCCACAAAGTTACATGGAATATTAAAAAGAGGAAGGAAAAAGTAACAGAGTTGCTGAACGTACCCTTTGACACTCTCCTGACTTGCCTGCAGTTATAAGTAGAAGCAGACGAACTGGCACAGGAGATGGGTTTGGAAATCCTCATTTTCACCTGATTTCCACTATCCTGACACAGGCACACCTTCATGCACACAGTTATTTGAGCATACAATGGTTCATGTCCTCACCCTCTCCCGAGCTGCACCTTTCCAATGGCAGCACACAGGAAGGTGCCTTTCACGCTCACCTTCCTCTGCTGCCAGGGACTCACAGAAAACAGCAGGCAGGGAAAATAAAAAATAATATATATACCTGCCAGGCTAGGGGAAAGAGCTGCAGGAACCTGCTGTTCCAGCCTTTGCACTAATCCACTCGATTGCATTTTATGTCCCTGTGCCTCTACAGCCATGGGAAACAGAGCTCTTGTTTTCAGCTGCCTCTGCATTACAGATGCTGAGCCAGAAGTAAAGTTCAAATCCAAAAAATCAGTTAGAAGAGTTACCTTTCCAGCTAATGTTTTATAAGAGGGACTGAGAGGGGAACAGATGCCCTGTTTCCTACCAGGAAACAGATCAGTGATGCACTTTCTACCTTTACAAACTCCAAATGGTGGAAAAAACCACAACTCCAGTTTCACTGTGAAGATTTCTTGACCCTCCCTTGGCTACTTACAAGCTGCTTTAGTTAGAAGACAGTTTACTCATCAAAGAACACGGGGAAAATCCAGGCCCTGATCACACAGTGAGTAGAGCACAGCTTGTGAGTAATTTCCAACTCACACTGATGCTTCAAGCTGCTCCAGAGGTTGTGCTTCACCATAGATTAGCCATTTCCTCCCAGCAGAGTGAGAACTGTGCAGCTGTACACGTCACACACAGCAAGAGCCTCTTACCCAGAGCTTGCCATCCCAATAAAATGCTCCCAGCAGCTTGACAATGTGCCGGTGATCACAGGTGGCCAGGATTTCAATCTCCACCATGTAATCCTCCAGTTCATCTTCACTCTTTGTTTCAATGACTTTGGCAGCTGCTAAAGCACCAGTTTCCTTGTTTTTAGCCTGAAAGACAAAAACAATGTCAGTCCAACAAAGGCAAGGAGAGCCAGGAACACACAATACTTGCACAATTCCTGCTGTTCCAATTCACGCTCAGCTTGACTGGCACCAGCCATAACACAAGGAGGGAAACTTGCAGATGCATTTCTGCTTCCTAAACCTGCCCGCAGCGTCACGGGGTGGCTGGATACTGCACCAGGGCCAAAGTATCCTCCTTCCTCCTGCCAGTCTCCAATGCCCACACCACCTCCCATCATGGAGAGACAGAGACTTTTAGAAAAGGCAATGTGTCCTGTTGTTCGTAGAATAGGAGGGGGAAAAAAAGAAGCAAGAAAACCTTGAAATATAGAAGCGCTCTGATAATATCACAGGTGAAAGTATAAATTACTAGAAGTCCCAAGTAAATCCAACCAAGATGATCTTGCTCTTTACAACACTCTGACAGGAGGGTGGAGCCAGGTGGGGGTCTAACTCTTTTTCCAGGCAATTAGTGGCAGGATGAGAGGAAATGGCCTCAACCTGTGCCAGGGGAGGTTCACGCTGGACATCAGGAAGAGTTTCTTCACAAAAAGGGTTGTCAGGCATTGAAGGGGCTGCCTAAGGAGGTGGTAGAGTCACCATCCCTGGAGGTGTTCAAGAAACAACTAGACATGGCATTCAGTGCTCTGGTCTAGTTGATAAGCTGCTGATCAGTCAAATGTTTGACTCAATGATCTTGGAGGTCTTTTCAGACCTAAATCACTCTGTGATTGTGTGAAATTCACAGTACAGCTGTGCACCACCCGAACATCCCTGCACTCCCCTTCCTCATCAGGCCAGTTCTCTGTAACAAATGAGGGAAACTTCAGGATCTTCACAAGTAAAGTGTCAAGAAGGGTGCATTTAAATTCCCAGGACTGGCCAAGTATTCCCTGTGTGGCATATTAGTGAGCTCTTCAGAGCACAGTAAGAATAATACAACACGTGCTCTCCCACCTTCTCCCTCTATTTTAATCGGTTTATTCACCAAATAACTGGAAAACCATCAAAAACTTGACTTCTCCCAAAACTGCCAGGGCAAGTTTGCATTTTGCAAATGCGATTCGTGTAAATTGTTGCGACAATTAGAAGTTTGCAACAAAACACCAAGAGGGTGTTTGCGAGACAGTCTGCACACAGAGCTGCACCACGAGATGTGTCACACGCTGAGAGAGGGGGTGAGACAGCAGCTGTTGACTCAGGAGCACCCCGGCATTCCCAGAAGTGCATTGAATCAGCAGATCAAGGGGCAGAAATCCCTACAGCTCACCTGCTCTGCTCCCACTGTGACAGGAGAGCCCCCATGGCATGATTCCAGTTCATCACCCAATTTTTTTCCATCACACCCACTCCAGGCTACCTCTCCCCCAGGGGAGCAAGTCCCACTGAGGATGTAATCACTGGAGGAGCTGGCCAAGCTCCGGTTGTGACCTTTCTTACCGCTCTGTAGTTTACATCTCTGTGTTTGGAAAACCTCCGTGGAGCTTACAGGAGGATTAATTCCTGGTATAAACACCACAAACCCCACTGAACAGCTTTACATAGCTTAGGTGAGAGTATCAGTGTACAAAGGAACAAGGCAGGGAGGGGAGGAGCAAATATGGGGAAAACCATACAGAGGGAGGAAAATGAGGGACCCCTGAGTCTCTGCTGGGTTTTGAAGACTTGCTGCATTTGCAGGAGTTGGCAGGAACACAGCTGTGTCCTTACCACAGGGGACAAATCCATCTCCATTTGGACTCGCTGCCCAAATGCAAGACAGCAGCTCATGCTGGCTTCAGAAGAAATGAGAGGGTTTCTTTAGCTCAGGTTGGTTTGTTTCTCACCAAGTAGCCATCAGACACCCACAGAGCAGGGCTTGGAAGGGGGAGGAGATGCAGAGCAGAGCAAGCACAGGGAAAAGCACAGAGCTTCCAAATGGGAGCAAAAAGTGCCCCACTGTGTTTGTTCTGCACTTAGGGTGTTGGGAGAGGGCCAAGGAGGGGAAGTAAATATTGTGAGAAGAGGTGGGGCTTCCCTTGGAGATCTGCCATTGCACGCTTCCCACCGGCAGGGTCCCAGCCAGCTCAGTCCTTTCAGGATGCTGGGGCCCAACAGGCACCTGAAAAAACCCAGGAGCAGAGCATGTCCCAGTCTCCCCATGGCATCATCTCCCACTGAGAGGTCAGAACCAACCTACTCTCACCCGCAGACCTCAGGGGAGCCACCCCAGCAGCCTCTCATCCCCTCCTGGGCTTGCTAAGGCATCCGGGGGGGGGGGTGGATGCTGGGCTGGGGGACAGGGGTTTGCAAAACAGGCTGCAAACTGTTTCTGCAAAAACCAGCCCAATTACAGGGTGACCACCTCAGCACAAGTTCATGTAGAGAAGGTAAAGATGTGGGGAGAGCTTCTGTTCTCAGATAAAACACCACCAAACATGCAGCCCTTGAGGAATTTATGGCATTTCCAATTTTTCCCAGTGAAATTTGTGGACAGAAGCAAAAGAATCACCCAGATGGTGAGATTCCAAGAAACTGTTTGATGCCAGTCTACTACAGCTGGTCAGTCTAAAGCAGGCATCCAGTTCCATCTTTTAGCTCCTCCACTCCTGGGCATTTTAATCCCATGGATAATTTGTCCTTGGGGTGGTAATTAGCACCAAAAAAAATTAGAGCAGACAGCTGCCAGCATGGTGCCCAGGAGGTGCTGCTGAACTACAGTGAGATCCATTACAGTCATTTAAAACCCCAAAAGCCCTCCTAGCCACCACTAGCCTTTGTGCAAATCAATGCAGTGCTTGGACCATGGTGACAGGTCTGTGCAGGAACAGGGCTGGAATGTGCATTCCACAACAGAAAACATGTCACATAAAAGTTATCCAGTAAACCACTTCCAGAAAGCCATGCCAGCAGCTAGGCAGGGTACAACACAAAGGATCTTGCTGGAGTCCTCTGAAGCAAGACAGGCACTGTACATGCTACTGCCAAACACACTGGGAATACCAGGGAATAGGGGATGAGTAGGATGACTCCTAGAAGGCAGAGGCATAAAGAAACCACAGCTCAGTTTATGGATTTAAGGGGTGAGAGGTGGCTGTTCAGGTGACAGAAGTGGCTGTTTGGCCTTTGCCTGTGACTCACCCTGGCAGCTATTGTGAAATCCAGATTGTGACAAACACAGGAACTATTTTAAGCCTTTAAAGAACACATTACCGGAAGGCTGGATCGTTCAGTACAGCCAGTTTCTAGGTGAGGCAGAGGAAAACCCTGTGCAAACTGTCACTAACAGAAAAAGGAGAACTACCACCAAGAGAGCACCCTGATTGCTTCATCTAGGCTTGCTTGCACCCACTACCTTCCCAAGCCAAGGGATGATCCTTTATAAGCTGGTCTGCCATATCATCCCACCATATTTTTGGCATGAGTGATTCTTTCCATCCTTGAAGCCCTGTCTCTGTGCCAGGAGAGCTGATCCTTCAGATATCGCTGACTGAGGAGTAAAGAGCCTGGTGCTTTCAGTGGATGCTGTATTTGGGGGTTGATAGCTGTGACTGCCCCACCCCAATGCACTCTATGCCTGTTGCGTCTTTGTATGCAAGCAACTGCTCACTTATATATTTCTCAGGGATTACATAATGATCAATGGCCTTCTGATGAACTTTGCCTGAGCTCTCTGCATCAATAAACAAACACACAATAGAAGGGCTTGAGTCAGTGCTCACGTTGTTGTCAAATAATCAATGGGAGCTGGAATGAAGACGCCTCCCCTGTGGAAACAGACTCAGAAAGTTGGGGCTGCTCAGCCTGGAGAAGAGAAGGCTGTGTGGAGACCTCAGAGCCCCTTCCAGTATCTGAAGGGGGTATAAGGAAGCTGGAGAGGGACTCTGCATCAGGAACTGGAGTGACAGGACAAGAGGGAATGGCTTCAAACTGACAGAGAGTAGGTTTAGATTAGATATTAGGAAGAAATTCCTTACTGTGAAGGTGGTGAGGCCCTGGCACAGGTTGCTCAGAGAAGCTGTGGCTGTCCCATCCCTGGAAGTGTTCAAGGCCAGGTTGGATGGGGCATGGAGCAACCTGTTCTAGTGGAAGGTGTCCCTGCCCATGGCAGGGAGGTTGGAACAAGATGATCTTTAAGATCCCTTCCAACCCAAACCATTCTAGGAGTTCCATGCCCAACAAACCCCATAGAGCCACTTCAGTTTGTCATCATAAATGAAACCTACTTGGGGTTTTGTCTGAAATGCTGAATTCAGGCCTCGGTGCCATCCAGAAGAGTGGCTGGTGACAAATGGGCAGGAGTGCAGCAGCGAGGCTGGCACAGCCCTGGTCCCACAGCCCCCACGGGCACTGGGTCGGGCAGGGCTCCGACTGCACTGGGCTGGACCAGCACTGCTGCTCTGGCAGCTGAGGCAACACTTCTGCCAGGGGAAGGGGAAGTGGCTTGTGCAACATGCCAAGAACTGTTAGTTAAAAAAAAAAAAAATTAAAAAAGCAGAAATGCCTTCCTTTGGTTTTACAAGCCAGAGGCAAGGAAAGCAACATCACAAGAGAGCTCAAGCTATGGCTGAGGATTTGTTTTCTGTGTAGACCTGCCAAAAAAAGTGTGACCAAGGAACAGCACATATACTTTTTCTTGCCTTAAAAGCTCAGCAAAGGCCCAGCAGAAGTGGGGGAGAGATAACAAGCCCACACAGCAGGACGTTAGGCAAGAAGCAGAGAAGCTCCATGTGATACTTCAGACCTTGCACCCAAACAGCCACAGACCCAGAGGCACAGCGAGGGGCTTTCTGGCTGCTATGCCCTGTTATAACCCACCTACGGAAGCTGAGCAGACCTTGTGGTCCTGGTGTGAGTGAGATGTGTGAAAATAAACAAGCAAGGTTTGAAGAGAGGAAGGATCCCCATAGATCTGACATCTTCAGCCTACACAGATCTAAAACTTGAAAGCATGAAACATCCCTCAAATCACTGGTCCCCAGGATGAGTGTGGTGCTCCAAGCAAAGCATTCCTGGGCTGGTCTTCATTCAGCCAATGCCACAACATTGAAAAAACAAAAAAATAGGGGTGAAAAAAAAGCATTCAAGCAATTCTGAGTTTCCTAGCAACTTCCTGAAACAAATTTGGTCCACAGGAGGCTAATGCAGGAGTGGCTGGATGGCTACTATGCCTGAGAACCAGGAAATAGTAGCTTAGCCAGGCAGTGACAGTACTCATGTCTGTCTGTCTGTTTGTCAGCCGTTTCACACGGTGCTAGAAAAGCATCAGCTAAACAAGGCCCTGGTAGAAGAATTAAAAACTGATCAGCCCCTCACTATCTCCACAGCACAGGGCTGCCAGGGTGGCCCAGCAGCCGCCTGCACTTGCCCACAGCTGTGACAAGAGAAACGCAGGGCAGGAACAGCCTCGATGCCAAAAGATGCAAGAGCTGAGGAACACCAACAGCAGCTGGCCCTGCTGGGGCACAGCTTCCTGCCCTGCCTCTGCCACCTACCCAAATACCACACAGACATTATGGTTGAGCAAATAAAGACATGAGCCACGGGGGCACGAGGATGGGTAGGTGTCAGGGAATTGCACAGGAAGGGAAAACATCAGGAAGGTTTCCATGTGTTGTATGGGAAGAGCATCCTGTTTTGAAGGGCAGGTATTCTGGGGGTGGCACTGAGGTGCTTTGCTACAGCCAAGAGACAAAGTCAGTGAATCCAACTCCAGCAGCACTCGTGCCATCTCTCTGCTCTTCACAAGGGACACACTGCCCCTTCCAACTCCACATCCTGGAGGTGGCACATACTGACACGACTCCTAAAGGCCACTGCCTTCTTCTCTCTTCAATGGGAGCAAAGCAGCTCCAGCAGTGATGCTGAGGCCCAGCAGTGAGCCAGGACCTGAGCCCTGTGCCAGGGCAGCACTCACCCCTGGCACACCCACACATGCCACCACTCTCCACTGCCTAATTTAAAATAATTCATTATTTTAAAGAATATTATTCTAAGTGCCTTTTTGCTCTTCTTCTTTTCACTCTGGATTCAGGCTGAGCCAGGCTGGCAGTCCTGGAGGATGGGAGGGCAGCACAGCCACCCACCACAGGTGGGCACAGCCCTTGGGGACCCACAACCACAGGCTGCAGCAGTGAGGGGGTGCTTGACCTGAGGCTTACAAGGGGAACCCAAAGTTTACAGACAGCAGCACCCCACGGATGAGAAAAAGAAGCTTTATTTCCAAGGAAATGGACACTCAAGAAAAAAACATTTAAAAACTCATGACGTGTGCTGGGCAGGGATTTTTCTAAGGAACAACAATTGCCACATGCTTGAGGGTGAAAGGCTCAAAGCCTTCATCTAAGCTTCCTCCTCCATGCAGTCGCCCACAGCTCCCACTATCAGCAGCACTGCCAAGTTCTAGGCTGTGGCACTGAAGTAATTATCAAAATATTTAGGCCATGGAGAGCTATCCCTCTCCCCTGCCACACCAGTACAGTCATGGCCTGGCAGAGCACAGGACTTCAGCACGGATGGAGCATCACACGTTTCTTTGAGTTTAAAGTGAACATCAAACTTAAAGTTCAACCAGGTTTAATGTTGTTGGGCCACTGCTCTCTAAGTAAAGGATCAGTGCCTTCCTGTTCCTCTTCCCTCCCCAGCTAAAATATTTTAAGAAAACCCCTCAATTATTCTAAGGGACAAGACCATGATTTGAGCCTACTGATGGGTTTTGGGTTTTTGGATCTTTGGGGTTTTTTTGTGGCCAATCTGCTTAAACTCCCTCCCCTTTTTTTCCTTCCTCATTTCTTTTTTTTTTTTTTGAAAGTTAACTCAGCAGATTAACATCTCTCTGTGACACCCTTTCCAGGAATTACAAGTTAAATCATAGAATCACAGAGTGGTTTGGGTTAGAAGGGACCTTAAAGGTCATCTAGTTCCTACCTCCTGCTATGGGCAGAGAAAGCTCCCACTAGATGAGGTTGCTCAGAGCCCCGTCCAACTTGGCCTTGGACACTTCCAGGGATGGGGCAGCCACAGTTTCTCTGGGCAACCTGTGCCAGGGCCTCACCACCCTCACAAGGAAGAATTTCTTCTGTGTATCTAAATCTAAACCTACTCCCTCATGAATCAAACAGACCAGAGATGAACCTGAGTCGCTTGAGCCAACCCCTGCAAAACCAGAGCAGTGCAGGTTGGGGTGACAAGCAGAGTGGTCTGCAAGTGACAGGGACACTCTTGTGCCTCCGTTGCTGTGACAGCCAGGCTTCTAAGGCAGCTGCACGACATCCAACAATTAGTCTTTTATTACCCAAATTTCAAAACAACATTTCTAGCCCGTAGCATGTACAGCACTAATACCACCACAACAGATCAGACAACCCAAATTCAGCTTTTTAAGCGTATCTTAGAGAAGAAAGGAGAACAACAACAGAAAAGACACGCTTGTGACTCGCTGTGGCCCGGGGCTCAGCAGGATCTCTCAGGAGCCGTTTGAAGGCAAGTTTAAGTGAACAAACCCCTTTTCCACGGTGCTGGGGGCTGTGGGCAGCCTGTCCCCACCCTTTGAAGGGGAAAGCCTTATCGAGGAGCCAATGTCCCCATCAGCATGTGCTGGCAAGGGGAGATAGTGCTTCACAAGAGGCCTGAGAGCAGCAAAACAATCCCATCACGAGAAAGGCAGCAAGTCCCCTGTGCTTAAGCAGAGCACAGGCGTCTGCAAGACCCTGTCCATCCCCTGCCAACTCGTGAGTTCTCAATGCCCAGAAGAGCCCTCATGCATCTATTCCTGCTGACACTAACGCAACTACCTGCTACAGTGAATCCTGCAGTTAATGGGTTTTGCAGGACTGAGATGTGATTCAGTGGCTCCAAGTGCTCGCCCCCGGCAGCCGGCACTGCTGCCTCTGCCTGGGCGCCTGCACAGCCCCGAGAGCAGCTCACAGGAGTGCCACTGCCACTTCTTCCTCCCTGCACTCACAAACAGATCTCAACTCAGAGCCAATTAAGTCACAGCTATATATGTATCAATTGTATCTCAGGTGTTTTTCAAGAAAAACAACTGTGGTTTTTTTAAGGCAGTATGAAAAGTGACTGATTTAGGAACTTTTACAGGCCCAGAACCCTGGAAGGGCTGCAGACTCCCCAGGCTGGCACACACTGATCACAGTCTTGCCTGCTGGCCTAATGATGGATTTAAGATCATCGACTTAACGAGCTTTGGATGAGGTGGGTAACAAAGCATGGTTGGCGTGCAGCACGGGGATATCTGTGGGCTGCCGTCACATCCTAATCGTACCTGCTGGACTCACCAAGACCAACAACCTCAAGAGAATGAGAACTAGAAAGAAACAGTTTCTCCCCATCCCCTCCTACTTAATTACCCTCTGCAAGGAGTTTTTCTGTTTCCTCATACAACCAGGTCCTCTTTTGCTGAAAAAAGACTTTGCATAAAATTAGGGAAACCCCAGTAGTTTCTGCTGGGTGCAGGTTTCTTAAGGTCTGCTGTGTACAATTCAGACTCCACTATAGATTTCATTATTTTTAATTAATATGTATTTAAATAAAGCATGTTCTACTTTGTAAACAGTGTCAAGCCAGTTCAACTTTGCCCAACTGAGTGCACAAGGAGCCCAAGACACAGCTCCCTAACAGAGTTCTGTGGGGCAGAACACCCTAAATAACCATTGCCCAGCCAAGCCCTCCTTCCTCCTGCTCAAACTTGGCCTCATAAAAACAAAATCTACTAAAACAAGCATATTTTTTCATCTCTCCACATCTAAATTTCTCCCAGATCAGCCTCTTCAGTGTACAAATCCCGTTCTTTTGCACTGCTCAGGCCCTGCAGAACAAGTACAACATATGGTATGTAGGGCAGGATGCAGGCACAGGCAGATTATATCACCTCCCCACGCTTCCGTGTGTGGAAAAGGGGCGGAAGAAAGGCAGGAACTTCATTCAAACATCCTGAAACTCTCAGAGCCATATAAACACTCAGACTTGCTCTAAGCAATGGCTTTTGTGAGAAGAGCAACTTGACTTGAAAGTGTCTACAAGAGAATGGTTAAAATTGTTCGCTGAATCCCGGCCACCTCTGTTCCCCTTGAGCACAAGCGGGTTAGTTCATCTGCTAGGGGCTTTTTTGGCAGCTGAGCAGAACATGAGGGCAAGCCCCTTCTTTTGCATCCCATTTTATACTCATCCCCACCTAGGGCAGTGCTCCAGATGTGAAAAGATAAAGGAAGACAACATGCAGGTTAAACCTTAGCATGGAGGGAAACTGTGTCTCTGCAACAATGCTACTGGCTATTACCTCAAAGAAGGCTTTATAGTAAAGGGCACTGAAATAATTTGGGATTCTTAAATGAACAAACAAACTCTCGCACACAAACTCTTCAAAACCCAACCATGTCCATTTGCCAGCCGGAATGGAGAAAAAGTGTAGAGGAGATCAAAGCAGATGGAGAATTAAAATGTTACTAAGAAGAATAAAATAGCCTTTTGATTTCTGGCACACCACCCTGATCAACAGTGTTAAAACACCTCAAAAGCAGATAATTGCCTGAATATACTGTATAGATGAAGTGAACTTCTAGTTATAAACAAGTGGTTTTCACTGGGTTATTTACATTCTCATTTGGGTCAAAGAGGGGATGAAAGGAACTGAAAGTAGCTGGAGATGAGGAGATGTTATTGCCTGACAGGCTGACATCCTTAGCCTGACAGTGTTATTGTTGGTGTGAGGCTGGAGTTAATAGCTGAGGCATTCAGATATAACAACAGACTTAAAGTAGCTTTATTCTGAAAGTTACCACTTTGGTATGTTTAACATATTTAAAATAGAAAGTATTTAAACAATTATTCTTCCAAGTTTTTGTTTATCTCAGAATCCAATTACCTTATTTTACAATGTTTACCTTGTTCCTGTCATTGCTTGAGAAACCTGAGCAAATATAAGTACTGAATTATCCAGGAGAAGAGTGAATGCTGCTGTATACAAACAGGTTTCAAACACGCCACACCAAGGGCTGATTTCTACTGGTGCTACTTTCAGAAGGATAACTATAGTAGAGATTTAAATATGATTTTCAGGAATTGCTTTTTCTTAGAAGACGGGATCCTTTACCAAAGGCTTCCACTCAATGGATAATTAGCACCCAGTTTTTTAGAGAGTTTTTGTCAAATAATTCGAAAAAAACAAGAAACAAACACTCTAAATCCCAGGGCACGGCAGTTAACCACCTCTGTCCTGACCTGGCCCCCAGTTCCCTTCCTGGCCTTCTCTTCAGTCACAACTTATTTCCCAATTCTGCAAGGGTAATACCTTCTTAAATGATTTAATGAGACCATCGAACACCAGCTGCCCAACAGCTAATTCCCACCCCCAGTTCCAAACTATGTCTGTAACTCAGGTGTGCCAAGGAGCCTGGATCCTCAGCCTGCTCCTCCAACCCCCCCCTTGCTCAGCTACTGAGGAGACGGGGCATTTCAGAGCCGTGGACAGCACGAACGCTGGTGCTTTGGAGTGCAAAGTACAGGGAGTCTGGTCTTTGAAACCCTCATCTCTAAATATCGAGGTTAAACATTCATAGCACTGGACATGTCCCCACAGTCAAGGAGCTGGGCTCCTCTTCGCCCTCCAAGTTCCCTGCCGGCGAGGACCGCAGGGACACAAATCATGTCACCCCTGGAGGCTCACGAAACTTGGGACACAGCCCTGGAACTGCCGACTTCCAAGAAACCTCCCTCCATTCATTGTACCGGCGGGCTTGGCACGGAACGCCTGGTCTCTTTACAAAAGCGTCGCTCTGAAAACGGGCGATTCAGAGCGGGTGGCTGGGGGTGAGGAGGGGTGGGGAAGGATGAAAAAAAAAAAGTGCTTCTCTCCCTCCTTTCC